>NW_006796614.1:575151-639581 GCF_000442215.2 Lipotes vexillifer | reverse complement strand
GGCGGCAGAAGTCGGCGTGACGTTGCAGCAGCCTGAGGCCCGCCGTGTGTTCTCCCTGAGAAATTGTCCCTGGGTCCCGGGAACCTGGCAGTGGCGGGCTGCACAGGCTCCCCGGAAGAGGGGTGGGGGCAGTGACCTGTGCTCGCACACAGGCCCCTTGGTGGCGGCAGCAGCAGCCTTAGCGTCTCCCGCCCGTCTCTGGTTTCCGAGCTTTTAGCCGCAGCTCGCGCCCGTCTCTGGAGCTCCTTTAGGCAGCGCTCTTAAAACCCCTCTCCTCGCGCACCAGGAAACACAGAGGCAAGAAAAGGTCTCTTGCCTCTTGGGTAGGTCCAGACTTTCCCCCGGACTCCCTCCCGGCTATCCGTGGCGCACTAACCCCTTCGGGCTGTGTTCAAGCCGCCAACCCCAGTCCTCTCCCTGAGCTCCGACCGAAACCGAAATCGAGCCTCAGCTCGCAGCCCCGCCCGCCCCCGGCGGGTGAGCACACGAGCCTCTCGGGCTGGTGAGCGCCGGTCGGCGCCGATCCTCTGTGCGGGAATCTCTCCGCTTTGCCCTGCGCGCCCCTGTTGCTGTGCTGTCCTCCGCGGCTCCGAAGCTCCCCGCTCCGCCTCCCGCAATCTCTGCCCGCGAAGGGGCTCCTAGTGTGTGGAGAGCTTTCCTCCTTCACGGCTCCCTCCCACTGGTGCAGGTACCGTCCTTATCCTTTTGTCTCTGTTTATTCTTTTTTCTCTTGCCCTACCCAGGTACGTGGGGAGTTTCTTGCCTTTTGGGAGGTCTGAGGTCTCCTGCCAGCGTTCAGTAGGTGTTCTGTAGGAGTTGCTCCACGTGTAGATGTATTTCTGGTGTATCTGTGGGGAGGAAGGTGATCTCTGCGTCTTACTCCTCCGCCATCTTGGAAAGCTATCCCGGAGTGCATTTTAAATGTTTTTCTCCCATTGCTCTTTTGTTTTCTTTTATTATATAATGAAATATATTTGAGATGTTTGTTTCTGTTTATTGCTAGGTTATCCAGATAAATTTTGAAGAATTCGATCTGGAAATTGGCTATGACACCTTGACAATTGGTGACGGGAGCGAAGTTGGAGACCCAAGGACAGTGCTCCAAGTGTAAGTTCTCAATGTTTTTTTCTTGACTTAGCCTATTAGGTCTTTATAAAATTGTATGAAATTTTACTTTTTCTTTTCCTTCATTGATTCTTCTTACTATCACCAACAGAAGAAGCATAGTACCTTAGTTATGATCATCAACCTGCATATAGTATATTTATTAGTTCTTCTTCAGTGGTACTTAAGATACTTGATCCAAACACAGTTACCTAGAATCCATTTCCAGAAAGGAACTCATTGGCAAAAGAGGCTTAGGGTGAAATTGCAGAGTGGCTGATTGGCCTTATTTTGGAAAATACCTTTGCCCTCACAGAGTTTTAGAATAGACTGGAAAAAACAATCAAGAAATTGATCCCAGAGACAATAATAAAGACCTGGTCATCAAGATCTGTAGTTGAGAGTTTATCAGTGGTTTGACATGAAGTAGTTAGCAATGAACAGCTCTCAGAGTTGAGCTAATATACTAAAAAGGTTCTTAATGTAAGCAAAAAGAATGAACATAAATTGAGAAAAGGGAAATGTTAGGAACTTACCGCCAAATCCTTGGTTATCCATTCCAATAATCTACCTCTGATAGTGGCAAGAAGAAATATCCAAAGCATGTATATATTTTTTTTTCTGTGATGGATCTCAAAAGGTTATGATATGCTTTCTCTCAGCATTCCTTTCATAACTGTTGATTTGCAATACAGGCTTTATCAGTGAGGTGTTTCTCAAAAATGGGGTCTTTTGCATCACGATTACTAGTGCACTTTTTAAAATGTACATTTCTGGACCCCTCCCATTATGTCTATTAATGTTTGCTTTATATATTTAGGTGGTCCTATGTTGGGTGCATAGATATTTACAGATGCTCTATCCTCTTGTTGGATTGATCCCTTTAACATTATGTGATGCTCTTCTTTGTCTTTTGTTACAGTCTTTATTTTAAAGTATATTTTATCTGATGTGAGTACTGCTACCCTAGCTTTCTTTTTGTTTTTATTTGCATGAAACAGTTTTTTTCATTCCTTCACTTTTGGTCTGTGTGTGTTTAGATCTGAAGTGAGTCTCTTATAAGCAGCGTATAGATGGGTATTGGGTTTTTTTGTTTGTTTGTTTGTTTAATGATTGTTTAATGATTTTCTTTAGTATCATGTTTGGATTTTTTTGTCTTTATTTTCTCTGTATCTACTATAGGTTTTTGGTTTGTGGTTACCGTAAGGTTCATATATAACTATTTATATATGGAAAAGTTTATTTTATGTTGGTAGTCACTTAAGTGCAAATGCATTCTACAAATACTACATTTTTATTCCCTGCTTCCACATTTTATGTCTTTTACATCATGTTTTACATCTTTTTATTTTGTGCCTTCTCTAATTATTGTATAGTTTTTTTTTTCAACTTTCGTCATTTAACCTTCACACAGGTTTTATAAGTGATTGATCCACTACCATTACTATATATTTGCCTTTTCCAGTGAGATTTTTAGTTTCATGTGTTTTCTTATTAATTAGTGCCACTTCATTTCAGCTTATAGAAGTCCCTTTAACATTTCTTTAAGGGCCAGTTTAGTGGTGGTGAACTCCTTTAGATTTTGCTTGTCTGGGAAACTATCTCACTTTCAATTCTGAATGATAACCTTGCTGGATACAGTATTCTTGGGTGTAAATTTTTGTTTGTTTGTTTGTTTTGTTTCAGCACTTTGAATATATCATGCTGCTCCATTCTCGTCTGAAAAGTTTCTGCTGAAAAAATTGCTTCCATTATATTAACTAGTTGGTTTCCTCTTACTGCTTTTAATACTCTCTCTTTAATTTTTGACATTTTACCGATAATGTGTCTCTTTGTAGGTCTCTTTGGAGTCAACTTGTTTGGGACTTTCTGGGCTTCCTGGATCTGGATGTCTGTTTCCTTTCTAGGATAGGGAAGTTTTCAGCCAGTATTTCTTCAAATACACTTGTTCCCCATTCTCTCTTTCTTCTACTTCTGGGATCCCTATAAAGCAAATATTCTCGTGCTTGATGTTGTCCCAGAGGTCCTTAAGCTATCCATATTTAACTTTTTTTCCCTTTTTGTTCGGATTGGGTGATTTCCATTACCCTGTCTTCCAGATTGCTAATCATTCTTCTGTATCATCTTATCTGCTATTGAGTCCCTTTAGTGTATTTTTCATTTAATTTATGCTACTCATGTTACTTCATTCTTTAGCTGTGATTGATTCTTTCTTATATATTTTTTAACTCTTTGTTGACGTTCTCACTGTGTTCATCCATTCTTCTCCTGAGTTCAGTGAGCACTTTTATGACCATCATTTTGAATTCTTTACCAGGTAAATTACTTATCTTCATATCATTAAGGTTTTTTTTTTCTGATGTTTTGTTTTTTCTTTTGTTTGGAGCATATTTTGTCTCCTCATTTTGCCTAATTCTCTGTGTCTGTTTCTATATATTAGGCAAAACTGCTACCTCTATCCGTCTTGAAGTAGTGACTTTGTGTAGGTGATGATCCTTCTCATTCAACCCTGCCCTAGCTCTTTGTTGTCTCTTAAATCTTTTTGGTTGTATATACTGCCTTATTTATTCCTGATTTGCCCCTGCTGTTCAGCATGTGCCAAGATTTTTCAGTGTTCCAAAGAAAGGAATTCAGTGATCACCTAGTTTCAGGCTGATTGGATGCCAGACCCTCAGGCAGAAGCTTTTAAAGTTTGCAAATATATACAGTCCTGAGGGTCTGCACTTGTAATCCCTACTGGCCTCCAAACCTCTCCTCTTTCCTTTCCTTTTCTTTTTAATTTTACAAGAAGTTCTCATAGTACTGTTATTCCAGACTCCTGTAATAAAGATTTACCAAAGATTTACCTTATGTATACATTGTAGACCCAATAATATTCCATCTTAGTTGTTATCTTTTCAGGAAAAAAAAAATCCTTTCTCTTCTTATCTTTATGCATTCTTGACCTCAACTGCAACTTCTCTCCTCCACCTACTACATGGATATCATTGATCAACCACAATTTTGTTGTTTATCTCTGAGCCTACTACAATTCCACTTTGTGCTTCCTACGATAATGATGGACAAAGAGCCATTATTTTACATGTTCTGCATATTTGTTTATGTTGTTCAAATTATTTGTAACTCCACCCCCTAAAAATACTCAGCATTTTTATCAGGATGATGTACCTGTAGACATTTCACCACGTTAGACTAATATCTTTCAGAAATAATATATAGTTCCTCCTAGATTTCTTTGTGGTTTTGTACCTGACAGTTTGGATTTCATTATACTGTAATATTGTATTAGAAATTGACAGGCACAGAACTAATATGATCAGTAAGTATGTTTTTTGGTTGTTGTTTGGGAAGTGCAGTCATCCCTTGGTATCCACGGGGTATTGTTTCCAGGAACTGCCACATATATCACAATCTGCACATGCCCAAATCCCATAGTCAGCCCTCCATATCCATAGTTCCACATACATGGGTTCAACCAACCATGGATTGTGTAGTACTGTAGTATTTATTGGAAAAAAAAATCCACGTATAAGAGAACCTGTGCAGTTCAAACCCATGTTCTTCAAGGGTCAACTATACAGTGTTTTAAATAATTGAAAATTACACATAAAAAATCTGAATTTGTTGTTTCTTTCGACAGACTGGCAACACTAGGACTGGATTATCACATGGCAAAATTTGCTGGAACTCTCTTCTGCCCTCTTTAGAGAGCTCATAGGCTCTCATGGCCCTTCAACCTTGTATCGTTTTTCACTTGAGCATCTAAGAACACTTGCATTGCCTGCCTGGGCCTATAGGCATGTAACACATGATACAACACAAAATTTGGTTTATTCCTTAAATTTATTATTATTTCCCAAATAATAATAATACATGTATTTGTTCCTTTATCTGACACTTTAGAAAAGTTGAAGTTTCTTGGGCATTAATGATAATATAGCAAATTTTGTAAGTGATCCTCACACATTCTGAGACCTATCTTTCTACATGTTTGTTTGATAGATCACATTATATGTACTTCAAAAATGAAGCTGTAAAATATGTATGTGATGGGACATATTTTCCTTTTTTCTGCTTAAGATAGAAGACTAGATTTCAGGTTTAGATTCTTCAAAGCATGGACAGGGAAAGCCAGGATAGCTAGTCAGTTGACTGAAGAATATTTCTTAAACATCTTTTTTACTATATCTACCACTAAATAAAACTTAGCATTTCAGAATCTAATGAAATAATAGATGTCATCTTGTACAACAAATATCCCAGATCATGGATGCTGTATGCTCCTTTAGCCACTGCCTTAAAGAATCTTTGAGATAATTAATATCACAAAACTACAAGCAGAAAAGTTATAGACATACAAATTTACAGTAATCTAATACGACACAGAAGGAAAATATCAAAATTATTATCTTACATACCCAACCATTAGAAATGGTAAGCATAAAAGAGTACATTTATTGGGATTAAGCAGTAATCTGTACAATCCCACATGCTAAAAGAAAAAAATAATATTATGTTTGAACCATATAATTTAATCTATTCTAATGTTAAAAATTATGTAGACAATAATGAATTCTGATATACCTGTTGATATTTTCTTCATAGAATAAATTATTGTATTAATAACACAGAATGGTTATTAATTATTATTTTCAAAAGAATACCAAGTTTCCAAATGGATTTCCCTCTACTATCATATTCAAAGTTCACATTGAGTACTTCACCTCCAGTGGAAATAAAAATTAAAGCTTTATTCTGTGACTGTTACTTTTTAGACTGTTCAATCATTGGATCTAAATTGGCCCCTTAGTGAGAGTGTGGGAGGGCTAAGAGAGAGTAAGAAAGATAATACATTATGTTTAAATAACCAGAAGACTATGAGATGAGTGCATGAGTGCGCACGCACACACACACACACACACACACACGCACACACACACACACACATATTTTTAGATGCAGACATCATAATCATATATATATTATGTTTTTGCAAAACTCAAAGTAAGAAGAATAAGGCAATGATATTTACTATATAATTTTAAGTACTAAGAGGAAAACCCCTTTATATTTTAAATATAGCCATACACTTTCTAAAAAATGAACTCTTCGCTAATCACAAGAACCTCTTTGTAAACATGCCACTGTCCTTCAGTTTCTACACACCTTCTTTTAAGAATTTTGACCTCAGTTGCTTCAAAAAGATCTAGTAAAATTTTTATTAGTGGATTTTCTGTGCTTTTCAAAATTCTTATCAAGTACAGATAATGTCTCTATTTCCTTTTATTTTGGAAGACAGGGTGAATAAATTTTTTAAGTGATTTTTAAAATCCTGTGTTGTATGAATTGGATCAAGTAGCAGATGACATGAGAAGTCTTGGATAATTAAGTGAAAGAAATAGGTTCACAATTGATTTTTTTTTTTTTTTTTTGAGGATGATCCCAAAGTTAGGTAGGCGACATAAGACCAGATAAAGAACAAATATGTTAATGAGAAGAGGTCTTATGACCTGAATGAATAGTCAAGTGGAAATAGCTGTATTTTACAGACTAAGCTTCTGCTGCTGATAGAATAAACGAAGAAAAAACATTACATTTTTCCTTTTCTCACATTCCTGTCATCATATTGTCCCTAGTTTGCACAGTAGTTCTGTTTCATTACTTGTTATAATTCCTTCACTCTGAGAAGTTGTATTAATTTTGAAAAATCTGTGAATTTTTTTATATTTGTCTGTCTGTAACCAGAAATGTGTTTCTTAAACATGCTTTTCTTCCTCAGAACACAATTACACATTTCTGAAAATACAACTTTCTTTTCCTTGAGTAAGGGTGACTACAACAGAACTTAGGTAGCACCCACCTCCTAGAGGTGTTCAAATAAAAGCTGTCTGACTAGCTAACAGAGATTTTACAAACTTGAAGTTAGGTCAAAGGTTCCTCTGAATTCTAAGAGTCTGTGATAAGAGAACCTACTGGATTTGTATCTATCAAAGAAGCTGATATAAATCTGAGTGTACCTGAAACATATTTTTTAATAAGTTTAAATTTCTCAACAGCAGGCCCACTCATCTGGACATTTACAAGGCTCAGAGTAAGAATGCAGATAGAATCTCACATATCAAATGTATAAATATTAAAAGTTATAAATTAAGCTACATATGGTTAAATACAATATGTTCCATCCTCCTACCTTGACAAATACGCTTTCATAACAACCTAGAAGGACAAGTTTAAATTTAGAATTCTGGGACTTGTGTGATTTTCTTGTTGGGACATGAAGGTATAGGAAAGTGGTCTCAGTCCCAGCCTGCACCTGGCCACCCTCTATTCCCAAACTCAGCTCCATCCTTCACGATGCATGTAGACTTCCCAGCCTACATATTCAAGCTGCCACACCTCCCTGCAAACACTGCCCACTGGGTCTAAGAGTGCACATATGGGTCATGTGTTCTGACCCTGGGAATGTGGACCTGGAAAAGAGGCCTGTGAAGGTTCAGGTAGCAGGAAATTCCAGGGTACCAGGTACCAATGAGTTGTAGAACAGTACTTTTTAAACAAACTATAAAATAGAAGATTTGTTTTTATTTTTAATTCGTCTTGAAATGATACTTTTACAAAGTGAAAAAAATTTCTAGGAAAATGAAATAAAAGCACATATAAATACATTCCAAGAGTTTTTATTAGGAAATTCACCAGACAGAATTACTCTTTCAAATTACTCTAGAAGTTTGAAAGATTTGCTCCCAATTTCAGTTCTTACCACATTGTGGGCTGTAAATTAGTCTAGGATCTCATAGGGGAAGTGAGCAGGCACATCCCTGGGCAAGAGGTGGGCTACAGAATAGTCAGACGAAGGGATCAGGGAAGGGGCCTATCTTGCCCAAGTTTAAAAACAGTATTGCATATGGAAAGGTTATGGTCAAGAACATATAAAAAACCCAAAAAAACAGTTGAAGGGAATTTATTTTAAATAATGTTCTTCTAATGGGTAAAATTAGTCTCCATTTAGACATTTTATATTTGGCAAACTGTTTACTCATCTACATATTCCTTTTTGCTTTTTTCTTAAGTGTGATCCATGTGCTAGAGACTAACTTTCGGCACTAAAACTATCTTTTCAATAAATTTATTTAAAAATATTAAATAGCCGAAAGTCAGAAACATAGTAAAACACGGAAAATATGTTTATTTAACACAGAGCCGTGTAATCTCATATTTGAAAGTATTTTATAAGAGGATGAATTCAGCCTATATATTTAAGTTTATAAGTTCTGATTAGTTTAATAAATACAGGATACCTCATTTTTTAAAATATTTAACCAGATAAGGAACATCCCAGCCTATTTTATTTAGGTCATAGGATTGAATTAAGCATTGGAAGTAAATGGTGTTTTCGCTTCCAATTTTCCTTCAATATTTAGATTCTAAAAGTTAAAATCAATTGTCATATTCTATTCAATAAAAAATGTAGTCCATATAGTCATAACATATTCAACAATTAAAATAGTCCTCCAAAAATTAATTATGAAAAGTTTTAAAAAATAATTCTTATAATTTCTTCCCCTTAAGTACAAAGTATATCAGTTTTGCAATTCAGTAACTTATAAATAACCTCAGTGTGCCATATCTCTTTACCTTGAAGTTTTGGTTCCAAAGAAATACTTATGACACTGTTATAAGCAATAAATTTATTAAGTAACAGAGAATACACTGTAATTGGACATCGTATGCAGTACTAAGTACTCCATATAATTTTATCAGATGAAAATCCCTAAAATTATGTGAATTTAAGCTGCAAACTTAAATTCACAATTCAAAGATTTATTGCTTCAGCCATTTGCTGTCTTGTACTGTATTGCTTATTTGTGGCCTTTTCTTTCTCACTCTCATGCTTGTTAATTTTCTCTCCACTGGACTTATTTGAAGGGCATTTTTTTTTTTTTCTCCAATTTGAAGTAGCATTTTTCATTCATGGCAGCTTCATGGTGGTATAGTGACAAGTGTCAATAGAGATCAGAATATAAACTTGACCAGTTGATAATAATTCAGATAATGGATTTGAACAATCATGTTAATATCTTTTAAAGACTGTTAAAAGAAGTTTAACTTTTTCACAGATTGTTTTACATGTGCTATTTTCACACTTATGTATAAATTCACCTGATGGTAAAAATGGATGTAATACATTTGAGAGAACTAAGAGTGATGATAGTACAATTACAGTCATTGAATACACTTCCAACCCTCATTTCATCTGCATAAAGGGAGGAGTTTTTGATTACTTGTCCACCATTCTCATCTGTATGGCATCAAACTGAGACAGTTAAAACTGCATTCGATGAGAAATGTGATTCTCTTTCCTTTTCCTACCTTTTCTCTCACACACTTTGCTGTTCCATTAATGGAGTCGCAGTAACACTATAAAGAATAATTAAGTGAACACTTGCAAAATAAAAAATAGAAAGAAAACTCTTCTTTTCCAAGATGCTCCTGGAAATTTTATGAGTATACATTGATATTGGATGACATTGTATTTAAACAAACGTCTTACAGAAGGTGAAAAAAAATGTTGTCTTAGATATCCAAACATGGTTCTATCCTATCACTATCAAATTCTGATTTGTCCTGAAAATTTTTATAATGTAAAATCTCATTCTCAGATATATGTTAGTATGGGCTAACAACACTCTTCCCTGGGAACTCTTCTTTTTATTTTATTTTATTTAATTAATTTATTTTTTAACATCTTTATTGGAGTATAGTAGCTTTACAATGGTGTATTAGTTTCTGCTTTATAACAAAGTGTATCAGCTATACATATACATATATCCCCATATCTCCTCCCTCTTGCGTCTCCCTCCCACCCTCCCTATCCCCCCCACTCTAGGTGGTCACAAAACACCGAGCTGATCTCCCTGTGCTGTGCGAACTGATCTCCCTGTGCTGTGCGAACTGATCTCCCTGTGCGATGAGGCTGCTTCCCACTAGCTATCTATTTTACATTTGATAGTATGTATAAATCCATGCCACTCTCTCACTTCGTCCCAGCTTGCCCTTCCCCCTCCCCGTGTCCTCAAGTCCATTCTCTACGTCTGCATCTTTATTCCTCTCCTGCCCCTGGGTTCTTCAGAACAATTTTTTTTTTTTTTAAGATTCCATATATATGTGTTAGCATACGGTGTTTGTTTTTCTCTTTCTAACTTCATTCTGTATGACAGGCTCTAGGTCTATCCACCTCACTAAAAATAATTCAATTTCGTTTCTTTTTGATGGCTGAATAATATTCCATTGTATATATGTGACACATCTTCATTATCCATTCATCTGTCGATGGACACTTAGGTTGCTTCCATGACCTGGCTATTGTAAATAGAGATGCAATGAACATTGTGGTACATGACTCTTTGAATTATGGTTTAGTCAGGGTATATGCCCAGTAGTGGGATTGCTAGGTCGTATGGTAGTTCTATTCATAGTTGTTTGAGGAACCTCCATACTGTTCTCCATAGTGGCTATATCAATTTACATTCCCACCAACAGTGCAAGAGGGTTCCCTTTTCTCCACATGCTCTCCAGCATGTATGGTTTGTAGATTTTTTGATGATGGCCATTCTGACTGGTGTGAGATGATACCTCATTGGAGTTTTGATTTTCATTTCTCTAATGATTAGTGATGTTGAGCATTCTTTCATGTATTTGTTGGCAATCTGTATATCTTCTTTGGCAAAATGTCTATTTTGGTCTTCTGCCCATGTTTGGATTGGGTTGTTTATTTTTTTGGTATTGAGCTGCATAAGCTGCTTGTAAATTTTGGAGATTATTCCTTTGTCAGTTCCTTCATTTGCAAATATTTTCTCCCATTTTGAAGGTTGTCTTTTCATCTTGTTTATGGTTTCCTTTGGTATGCAAAAGCTTTTAAGTTTCATTACGTCCCATTTGTTTATTTTTGGTTTTATTCACATTTCTCTAGGAGGTTGGTCAAAAAGGATCTTGCTGTGATTTATGTCATATAGTGTTCTGCGTATGTTTTCCTCTAAGAGTTGTATAGTGTCTGCCCCTACATTTAGGTCTTTAATCCATTTTGAGTTTATTTTTGTGTATGGTGTTAGGGAGTGTTCTAATTTCATTCTTTTTCATGTAGCTCTCCCGTTTTCCCAGCACCACTTATTGAAGAGACTGTCTTTTCTCCATTGTATATTCTTGCCTCCTTTATCAAAAATAAGGTGACCATATGTGTGTGGGTTTATCTCTGGGCTTTCTATCCTGTTCCATTGATCTATATTTCTTCTTTTTATTTTAAATACACACACATGCACACACACACACACAAACTCTACTTTGTGTTAATATATTTTAAATAAATATTTTCTTTATTTTGATATTTAATAAATAATATTCATACTAGATTTGTAGAAAAGGTAGCTGTTTTTTATGTTCATATATTATTGTTATTGCTCTCAGCTCATTGCTGCATATGTTTTAACGAGCTACTTTGTTGAAGATATATTATTTTATAAAATTTTTCAACAGTTTACCCTTTCAAAATGCCACCTTGGTACCAGACTACTATATGTGATATTTGCCTTGAGCAAACTCTCCTACAACCAGGGAGTTAACAACTTCCCAAATTTGCTCTTGTACCTTCCCCTGTTAATAATGAAAATCTAAATATCAACCAACCCCATGGGCTAATGAAAGAAGGGAATATACTAAATATAGCAACAAGGCAATATTGTTAGAGATTGATGGCCACAGTATACAAAGGACTTAGAAAAATTGACCATTCAGAATAAACTTTCACCCTTTATATGAAAGGTATCAAAAACAAAAAAAAATATTGGGTTGGCCAAAACCTTCGTTCAGTTTTTTCCCTAAGATGGCTCTAGTAGCACTTACTTGTCTTTAACTTCGTTCGAAACAATTTTGTGAGATTGTATTGTCACAGCTGTCATATCAGCGTGCATTATAAAAAAAAAAACATCAAAATTGGAAAAATTTTGTATAGCTATTTTAATATTTAAGATGGAAAAAAAAGCGGCATTTTTGGCATATTATGCTTGATTATTTCAAGAAAGGTAAAAACACAACTGAAATTCAAAAACAGATTTGTGCAGTGTATGTAGCAGGAGCTGTGACTGATCGAACGTGTCAAAAGTGGTTTGCGAAGTTTCTTTCTGGAGATTTCTCGCTGGACAATGCTCCACGGTCGGGTAGACCAGTTGAAGATGATAGTGATCAAATCAAGACATTAATTGAGAACAGTCAACATTATACCACACGGGAGATGCTATACTCAAAATATCCAAATAGCTGACATACTCAAAATATCCAAATCAAGTGCTGAAAATCATTTGCACCAGCTTGGTTATGTTAATCACTTTGATGTTTGGATTCCATATAATTTAAGAGAAAAAAACTTCTTGACCATATTTCCGCATGCGATTCTCTGATTCTCTACTTAAATGTAATGAAAACATTATGTTTTTGAAACGAATTGTGATGGGCAATGAAAAGTGGTTACTGTACAATAATGTGGAATGGGAGAGATCGCGGGGCAAGCGAAATGAACCACCACCAACCACACCAAAAGGCTGGTCTTCATCCAAAGAAGGTGATGTTGTGTATATGGTGTGATTGGAAGGGAGTCCTCTATTATGAGCTCCTTCCAGAAAATGAAACAATTAATTCCAACAAGTACTGTTTCCAATTAGACCAACTGAAAGCAGCACTTGATGAAAAGCATCCGGAATTAGTCAACAGAAAACGCATAATCTTCCATCAGGATAATGCAAGACTGCATGTTTCTTTGATCACCAGGCAAAAACTGTTACAGACTGACTGGGAAGTTCTGATTCATTTGCTGTATTCACCAGGCATTGCCCCTTCAGATTTACATTTATTGATATTTCAGTCTTTACAAAATTCTGTTAATGGAAAAAAATTTCAATTCCCTGGAAGACTGTAAAAGGCACCTGGAACAGTTCTTTACTCAAAAAGAAAAAAATGTTTTGGGAAGATAGAATTATGAAATTGCTTGAAAAATGTCAGAAGGTAGTGGAACAAAGTGATGAATGCATTGTTCAATAAATTTCTTCATGAAAATGAAAAATGTGTCTTTTACTTTTACTTAAAAACCAAAGGAACTTTTTGGCCAATCCGATATCTTCTCACTGCTCTTACTTCTGCCTTGCACTCCTCCTTGCCCTCCTCCATTGCACTCACACACACACACACTCATACACACTCACAATCATTTTAGGTTCCTTGATTGCAGAGATTGTTTACTACTCATCTTGGATTTCCCAAAATACCTAACACAGAGCCTGTGTTAACATGGTGAGGTGTGGCATGAATTATAATGGGAGCAGAAAAATTGCTATGCATCAAGACATCTACTGAAACATGGCAGTAGATGGGGTATCTTTGCAGACATTGGCAAAGACATACCACGATCAGTAGAGAGCTATGCAGGTCTATGTGGTATCAGTGCATTCAGGCTACTATAAAAAAAAAAAAAAGTAAAAAGGATAGACTGGGTGGTTTATAAACAACATAAATGTATTCCTCACAGTTCTGGAGGCTGGAATTCAGAGATCATGGTGCCAGCAGATTCGGTGTCTGCTAACAGCCTGCATTCCAGTTCATAGATGGCCATCTTTTTACTGTGTCCTCATATAGCAGATGGGGGCAGGGATCTCTCTGGGTCCTCTTTTATAAGGGCACAATCACACTGATGAGGGCTCTGCCTTCATGACCTAATCACCTATCAAAGTCCTCACCTTCAAATACCCTAACATTGGAGATTAGGTTTCAACATGTAAGTTTTGGCAGCAGGGGGACATTTAGTCTCTAGCACCAGAGTTTCAACAGCACTTACTAATACCACATGCAAGAAAAACAATCAAACTGACAGTAGCAATTATCTCATCGTGTGGACAAAATTTGATGCATAGTCATTCAAATGACTTGCTACTGGGCAATAATAAATAAATGCTCTTGGAATTTCAGAATTACTTTAGGCTGCAGTATGAAATAATCTCTGTGACATTTGATTACTAGCAACAAAAATGTTAAATATAAGGGATAGTTTATTTTTATGGTTCTTCATTATTTCTTCATTGTGATGATAGTTACATTTTCGACTGGGAGAACATGGATGATTTTACTAAAAAAAAAGGCAGTTTACTGTTTTACTTTAGTTTGTTTTATGAAAACACTGAGGGTTTTACTGCAGTTTGAGCAATTACTATGGTTTTGTTTGGGGTTTCTCATGTATTTTTTTTTTTTTTTTGGCATTGGATTCAATTGGATCAAATTGTCTAAACTAAAGAAGCTTTCAGTTAGTATTTTTCTCTTTTTATCAGGAATATTTGTAATATGGTAGGCATTTTGAAAGCAGTTGTAGGAAAGAAATTAGGACAAAATATAGAAAGAGTATGTAAATAAATACATTAGCGTTCTTCCCACAAAAGCACAGCACTTTGTTAGAGTGCTAAATATTGGGTTGGCCATAAAGTTCTTTTGGGTTTTTTGTAAGCAGTTATGGAAAACCCAAACAGGCTTTTTGGCCAACCCAATATTTGACTGAAGTATCCACAGATGAGTACAGAGATGTATGTGCTGAGGTCTTGACCTTAAAATTCTTCTAAAAACAAGTGTTGAGGGGCTTCCCTGGTGGCGCAGTGGTTGAGAGTCCGCCTGCCGATGCAGGGGACACGGGTTCATGCCCCGGTCTGGGAAGATCCCACATGCCGCGGAGCGGCTGGGCCTGTGAGCCATGGCCGCTGAGCCTGCGCGTCCGGAGCCTGCGCTCCGCAACGGGAGAGGCCACAACAGTGAGAGGCCAGCGTACACGCCCCCCGCCAAAAAAAAAAACAAAAAAACAAGTGTTGAAATAGACATCTTTTTGCATCTGTAATAACTGTTCCAAACACTCTCACACACATTATGCTTTAGAATTAACCAATAAATTAAAACTTCTGAAGTCCAAGACCATAAATGAAGTAAAAACCACAATTATTCACTACTCAGTTACCTAATTGAATTAACATTTATGTAGTCCCATCATTCCACAGCACTTCATGTATTTTTATTTTTAAAACTGTATGTTGTTCATCTAGTATTTTGATCCACTTTCTTTTCTATTTTATTTGCTTTTAAAATTTTGTTTCAGACTTACTGAGGTATAATTGATGAATAAAAATGTAAAACATTTTAAACTTTACAACGTGGATATATGTATACTTTGTGAAAGGATTCCCCCCCATCAAGCTAATTAACACATCTATCACCTCACATATTTACCTTTTTTTTTCTAGTGAGAACATTTAAGTTCTACTTCTTCTAGCAAATTTCAGTTATAGAGTTCAGTGTTATCAACTATAGTTATCATGTTACACATTAGACTTTCAGATCTTATTCATCTTATAACTGAAAGTATGTACTCTTAATACCAACCTCTGCCTATTTCCCCCACTCCCCAATACCTGGCAACTCTCTTGTTTCTATGAATTATACTGTCTCTCTTTTTTATTTTGTTAGGTTCCACATATGTGATTCCATGCAGTATTAGTCTTTCTCTATATGACTTAGTGTCACTTATCATTAATGCCCTCCAGTTTCACCCATGTTTTTGCAAATGACAGGATTTATTTCCTTTTTAAGACTGAACGATATGTATGTGTGTGTGTGTGTGTGTGTGTGTGCGCGCGTGCGTAAATTTTCTTGATCTAGTCATCTACTGACAGACGCTTAGGTTGTTTCCATAGCCCTGTTATTGTGAATAATGCTGCATTGAAGATGGGATTATAGATAACTCTTTGAGATAATAGTTTCATTTCCTTTGGATATCTCTAGCAGGAAGTGGGATTGCTGAATCTTAGGGTATTTCTGTTTTTAATTTCTTGAGGAACCTCCATACTGTTTCATAGGGGCTGTAACGGTTTACATTCCCAACAACAGCGTACAAGGGTTCCTTTTTCTCCACATCCCCACCAGCATTTGTTACTTCTTAGCTTTTTGTGAATAGCCATCATAACAGGTGTGAGTGAGGTGATAACACTTTTTTTTAAAATTTAATTTTATTTATTTTTTTATACAGCAGGTTCTTATTCGTCATCCATTTTATACACATCAGTGTATACATGTCAATCCCAATCTCCCAATTCATCACAGCACCACCCCCAACCCCCGCCACGTTCCCCCCTTGGTGTCCATACGTTTGTTCTCTACTTATGTGTCTCAATTTCTGCTCTGCAAACCGGTTCATCTGTACCATTTTCTAGGTTCCACATATATGTGTTAATATATGATATTTGTTTTTCTCTTTCTGACTTACTTCACTGTGTATGACAGTCTCTAGGTTCATCCATGTCTTTACAAATGACCCAATTTTGTTCCTTTTTATGGCTGAGTAATATTCCATTGTATATGTGTACCACACCTTCTTTATCCATTTGTCTGTCGATGGGCATTTAGTTTGCTCCTATGACCTGGCTATTGTAAATAGTGCTGCAATGAACATTGGGGTGCAAGTGTCTTTTTGAATTATGGTTTTCTCTAGGTATATGCCCAGTAGTGGGATTGCTGGGTCATATGGTAATTCTAGTTTTAGTTTTTGAAGGAACCGCCATACTGTTCTCCATAGTGGCTGTATCAATTTACATTGCCACCAACAGGGCAAGAGGGCTCCATTTTCTCCACACCCTCTCCAGCATTTGTTGCTTGTAGATTTTCTGATGATACCCATTCTAATTGGTGTGAGGTGATACCTCATTGTAATTTTGATTTGAATTTCTCTAACAATTAGTGACATTGAGCAGCTTTTCATGTGCCTCTTGGCCTTCTGTATGTCTTCCTTGGAGAAATGTCTATTTAGGTCTTCTGCCCATTTTTGGATTAGGTTGTTTGTTTTTTTAATATTGAGCTGCATGAGCTGTTTATATATTTTGGAGATTAATCCTTTGTCTGTTGATTCATTTGCAAATATTTTCTCCCATTCTGAGTGTTATCTTTTTGTCTTGTTTATTGTTTCCTTTGCTGTGCAGAAGCTTTTTAAGTTTCATTAGGTCCCATTTGTTTAGTTTTGTTTTTATTTCCATTACTCTAGGAGGTGGATCAAAAAATATCTTGCTGTGATTTATGTGAAAGAATGTTCTTCCTATGTTTCCCTCTAAGAGTTTTACAGTGCCTGGTCTTAAATTTAGGTCTCTAATCCATTTTAAGTTTATTTTTGTGTATGGTGTTAGGGAGTGTTCTAATTTCATTCTTTTACATGTAGCTGTCCAGTCTTCCCAGCACCACTTATTGAAGAGACTGTCTTTTCTCCATTGTATATCCTTGCCTCCTTTGTCATAAATTAGTTCACCATAGGTGAATGGGTTTATCTCTGGGCTTTCTGTCCTGTTCCATTGATCTATATTTCTGTTTTTGTGCCAGTACCATATTGTCTTAATTACTGTAGCTTTGTAGTATAGTCTGAAGTCAGGGAGCCTGATTCCCCCAGCTCCACTTTTTTCCCTCAAGACTGCTTTGGCTATGTCTCCATACAAATTTTAAGATTTTTTGTTCTAGTTCTGTAAAAACTGCCATTGGTAATTTGATAGGGACTGCATTGAATCTGTAGATTGCTTTGGGGAGTATAGTCATTTTCACAATATTGATTCTTCCAATCCAGGGACATGGTATATATCTCCATCTGTTGGCATCATCTTTAATTTCTTTCATCAGTGTCTTATAGTTTTCTGCATACAGGTCTTTTGTTTCCCTAGGTAGGTTTATTCCTAGGTATTTTATTCTTTTTGTTGCCGTGGTAAATAGGAGTGTTTCCTTAATTTCTCTTTCAGATTTTTCATCATTAGTGTATAGGAATGCAAGAGATTTCTGTGCATTAATTTTGTATCCTGCAACATTACCAAATTCATTGATTAGGTCTAGTAGTTTTTTGGTGACATCTTTAGGATTCTCTATGTATAGTATCATGTCATCTGCAAACAGAGACAGTTGTACTTCTTCTTCTCCAATTTGTAATCCTTTTATTTCTTTTTCTTCTTTGATTGCTGTGTCAAGGACTTCCAAAACTATGTTGAATAATAGTAGTAAGAGTTGACATCCTTGTCTTGTTCCTGATCTTAGAGGAAATGCTTCCAGTTTTCCACCATTGAGAATGATGTTTGCTCTGGGTTTGTCATATATGGCCTTTATTATGTTGAGGTAGGTTCCCTCTCTGCCTACTTTCTGGGGAGTTTTTATCATAAATTGGTATTGAATTTTGTCAAAAGCTTTTTCTGCATCTATTGAGATGATCATATCATTTTTCTTCTTCAATTTGTTAATATGGTGTATCACATTGATTTGCGTATATTGAAGAATCCTTGCATCCCTGGGATAAATCCCAATTGATCATGGTGTATGATCCTTTTAATGTGTTGTTGGATTCTGTTTGCTAGTATTTGGTTGAGGATTTTTGCATCTATATTCATCAGTGATATTGGTCTGTAATTTTCTTTTGTTGTCATATCTTTTTCTGGTTTTGGTATCAGGCTGATGGTGGCCTCATAGAATGAGTTTGGGAGTTTTCCTTCCTCAACAATTTTTTGGAAGAATTTGAGAAGCATGGGTGTTATGTCTTCTTTAAATGTTTGGTAGAATTCACCTATGAAGCTCTCTGGTCCTGGACTTCGTGCATCGGAAGATTTTTAATCACAGTTTCAATTTCATTACTTGTGATTGGTCTGTGCATATTTTCTATTTCTTCCTGGTTCAGTCTTGGTACGCTATATCTTTCTAAGAATTTGTCCATTTCTTCCAGGTTGTGCATTTTATTAGCATACAGTTGCTTGTAGTAATCTCTTAGGATGCTTTGTATTTCTGCAGTGTCTGTTGTAATGTCTCCTTTTTCATTTTATTGATTTGAGTCCCCTCTCTCTTGATCAGTGTGGCTAATGGTTTATCAATTTTGTTTATCTTCTCAAAGAACCAGCTTTTAGTTTTATTGATCTTTGGTATTGTTTTCTTTGTTTCAATTTCATTTACTTCTGCTATGATCTTGATGATTTCTTTCTTTCTGCTAACTTTGGGTTTTGTTTGTTCTTCTTTCTCTAGTTCCTTTAGGTGTAATGTTAGATTTTTTATTTGAGGTTTTTCTTGTTTTTGAGGTAGGCTTGTATAGCTATAACTTCCCTCTTAGAACTACTTTTGCTGCATCCCATAGGTTTTGGATCATCGTGTTTTCATTGTCATTTTTCTCTAGGTATTTTTTGATATCCTCTTTTACTTCTTCAATTTTCTCTTGGTTATTTAGTAACGTATTGTTTAGCCTCCATGTGTTTGTGTTTTTTACGTTTTTTTCCCTGTAATTGATTTCTAATCTCATAGCATTGTTGTCAGAAAAGATGCTTGATGTGATTTCAGTTGTTTTTAATTTACTGAGCCTTGATTTGTGACCCAAGATATTATCTATCCTGGAGAATGTTCAGTGTGCACTTGAGAAGAAAGTATAATCTGCTGTTTTTGGATGTAATGTCCTATAAATATCAATTAAATCTATCTGGTCTATTTAAATCTTGTGTTTCCTTATTAATTTTCATTTTGGATGATCTGTCCATTGGTGAAAGTGACATGTTAAAGTCCCCCACTATTATTATGTTACTGTTGATTTCCATTTTTATAGCTGTTAGCAGTTGCCTTATGTATTGAGGTGCTCCTATGTTGGGTGCATGTATATTTATAATTGTTATATCTTCTTCTTGGATTGATCCCTTGATCGTCATGTAGTGTCCTTCCTTGTCTCTTGTAACATTCTTTATTTTAAGGTCTGTTTTATCTTATATGAGTATTGCTACTCCAGCTTTCTTTTGATTTCCCTTTGTATGGAATATCTTTTTCTATCCCCTCACTTTCAGTCTGAATGTGTCCCTAGGTCTGAAGTGGGTCTCTTTTAGATAGCATATATATGGGTCTTGTTTTTGTATCCATTCAGCAAGCCTGTATCTTTTGGTTGGAGCATTTAATCTCTTCATGTTTTAGGTAATTATCGATATGTGTATTCCTATTACCATTTTCTTAATTGTTTTAATTTTGTTTTTGTAGGTCCTTTTCTTCTCTTGTTTTTCCCACTTAGAGAAGTTCCTTTAGTATTTGTCGTAGAGCTGGTTTGGTGGTGCTGAATTCTCTTAGCTTTTGCTTGTCTGTAAAGCTTTTGATTTCTTCATCGAATCTGAATGAGATCCTTGCCAGGTAGAGTAATCTTGGTTGTAGGTTCTTCCCTTTCATCACTTTAAGTATATCATGCCACTCTGGTCTGGCTTATAGAGTTTCTGCTGAGAAATCAGCTGTTAACCTTATGGGATTTCCCTTGTATGTTATTTTTTGTTTTGCCCTTCCTGCTTTCAATATTTTTCTTTGTCATTAATTTTTGGTAATTTGATTAATATGTGTTTCGGCCTGTTTCTCCTTGGATTTATCCTGTATGGGACTCTCTGCACTTCCTTGACTTGGGGGGCTATTTCCTTTCCCATGTTAGGGAAGTTTTCGATTCTAATCTCTTCACATATTTTCTTGGGTCCTTTTTCTCTCTCTTCTCCTTCTGGAACCCCTATAATGCAAATGTTTCTGCATTTAATGTTGTCCCAGAGGTCTCTTAGGCTGTCTTCATTTCTTTTCATTCGTTTGCTTTTATTCTGTTCCCCATCAGTGAATTCCACCATTCTGTCTTCTAGGTCACTTATCTGTTTTTCTGCCTCAGTTATTCTGCTATTGATTCCTTCTAGTGTATTTTTCATTTCATTTATTGTTTTTTTTTTTTTTTTTTTTTTTTTGGGGTACATGGGCCTCTCACTGTTGTGGCCTCTCCCATTGCCGAGCACAGGCTCTGGACATGCAGGCTCAGCAGCCATGGCTCACGGGCCCAGCTGCTCCGCGGCATGTGGGATCTTCCCGGACCGGGGCACAAACCTGTGTCCCCTGCATCGGCAGGCAGACTCTCAACCACTGCACCACCAGGGAAGCCCTCATTTATTGTATTGTTCATCTCTCTTTGTTTGTTCTTTAATGCTTCCATGTCTTTGTTAAACATTTCTTGCATCTTCTCGATCTTTGCCTCCATTCTCTCTCCGAGGTCCTGTATCATCCTCACTATCATTATTCTGATTTCTCTTTCTGGAAGATTGCCTATCTCCATTTCATTTAGTTGTTTTTCTGGGGTTTTATCTTGTTTCTTCATCTGTCACATAGCCCTCTGCCTTTTCATCTTGTGTATCTTTCTGTGAATGTGGTTTTCCTTCTGCAGCCTGCAGGATTGTATTTCTTCTTCCTTTTGCTGTCTGCCCTCTTGGTGATAACACTTTTTGATGTCACCCTAATGGTGATATTTCAGGGTTTTTTTAAATCTAATTTTTGCAGCCATCATCATCATCCTTAGTTAATTTCATGTATCCAGAAATGAAGGTATACATCATCCTTGATAGCTCTGTATTAGAAGAAAGAATATTAAATGCATTTATATAAAAGGCAAAAGTTACATACTTGTATAATACAAAAAATATGTTCAAATGTAGGGCTATAGTTGTTATTTCTAATGGATACACCCATAATGCCTAGAGTGATTATAAGGAAAATCAGGCATTGAGCATAATTGAAATTTAATAGCTCTTCTCTTTTATTTTATATTGTACTTGAGAGCTTGAGGAATATTACTGAGTGCATTTATTTAGGGCTTTTAATCTTTTATTCTAGCATGAAGGGACTATCTAGGAAGATTAGAATGCACCATGAATGCTGAGGTTACTCAGCTTGTAAATAAACACATATTAAAGAAGTTTTTAATTTAAGTTTACAGATAACTGGTTCAAAAAATGTATTAAAAACATGTTAAAACTATTTGAAGACTCTTTTCAGAGTTTTTTGAGAATGGTATAAGACTCCCTCCTCTGTGACCCAGAAGCACCCCTTATTGTCAGGGATGGGGGTTGAATAAAAATTGTCTTAAGCAGTTTGAGTCTAAACCAAGGTCTTTCAAAGGATATCGAGATTAATTAGCCGTTGACGCTGGATGCAAAGAGCAGAGTTTTAAGTGACATACCCATTGTTGAGAAAATACAAATATTGATATAAAGTCATCTACCAACCCAGTGAATCCTTCCCAGAAAATAAAGAAAAGAATGAAATCGTTTGACTATTGAAAATGGATTAAATCAGACCATGATGCACATGATAGGCAATCTGCTAAAGAGACTGCAAAAAGGGGGAAAAAAATCTAACCCATTTATATAGACAAGTAGATATAATCATTTCACATGTTAATTGTCCTTATCAAAAGAAAAAGGATAGTGCATTATGTTGTTTATAAACCCCCCGGTCTCTCCTATCTTTTTTTTTTTTTTTAATAGTAACCTGAATGCACTATCCTTGTCTTCTTTATGACAAGAAGGAAGTTATATCCTGAAGCCAAGCACCTAGGCTTTAACTCTCACAGAAACAGGGTGACAGGGCACCATCCATCTTCATGTTCTCCAAGAGATACATACTTGGGGTGCAAAACTGGTAAGAGGTTTATTTAGCTTTTAAAACATTTACATACATCTTGGGCTTCCCCGGTGGCGCAGTGGTTGAGAGTTCGCCTGCCGATGCAGGGGACATGGGTTCGTGCCCCGGTCCGGGAAGATCCCGCATGCCTCGGAGCGGCTGGGCCCGTGGGCCATGGCCGCTGAGCCTGCGCGTCTGGAGCCTGTGCTCCGCAGCGGGAGAGGCCACAACAGTGAGAGGCCCGCGTATCGCAAAAAAACAAAAACAAAACCAAAAAAAAAAACATTTACATACATCTGAAAGAAAAAGAGAAAGCAATCATTTGTAATTGCAAGTTTTCTGAAAGAAAGGCTAAAGAGAGGTGGGAGGGGAGGAGAATTATTTTTCCCTTTTGTTATTAGGGAAATGTTGAATTTTTTTTAGATTTGGGTTTGCACTTATAATTTTTCTTTTTGTGACTATTTTATAATAAAGCTACAATTTTCTATTTATCTCTATTGCTGTTTCTGCTTTATCTTGGCAATTTGCACTCATCTAAATATACAGCAAGTCCACAGTAAAATACAAAGCAAAGCAATTGTCAGGGTTACAAGATGAATTCAAAAAGTCAGTGCAATATTAGGCTTTACGTTTATTGTACCAGTGGTGAATGGTTAAAGCACATTTTTGATTAGCAATGGTCAAAATTTTTCTTTCATCATACATTAATTTTACAAACTGTTGTGATGTCTATATTGCTTATACTTTCAAATGATTAACAATATGAGTATTATTTTGTAGTTTCATATGAAATATTACCTAATTCAGTCCTGTGGAGTAGCCTCATTCTGGAGCCTGAATCTAAATTTTTAACTGTTTTCCTTCACAGGCCCAGTAAATTTCTCCTAGTTCTCATCAGTCACATAAGTAACATTATATTTACGAGATGATCTGGGCCCTTCAGTAATTATTCATCTTTCAGGATAATTTTTTTCTAGACAGGAAACACAAAAATACTCAGAACCATGATCTAGTATTATTATGAGGCACCTATTGAAGGCACATACTGAACTTACAGTGTTTAGTATACATGACTCTAAGTGTTGTAAGTCTTGAGGACCAACCCAGACTGTGGGCCATTTTTTGCCTGAGTCCAAATCAATAATTGTATTATTATAACAATCAGTTAAATCTACATGATTAATAAACATCCACTTTTAAATCATATATATGTATATATATTCTTTTTTATATTCTTTTCCATTATAGGTTATTATAGGATGTTGAGTATATAGTTCCCTGTGCTAGATAGTAGGTCCTTGTTGGTTACCTATTTCATATACAGTAGTGTGTACATTTTAATCAAAACTCCTAATTTATCCCTCCCCACCCCCTTTCCCCTTTGGTAACCATAGTTTTTTTCTATTTCTCTCTTGTAAATAAATTCATTCATTTTATTCCACATATATGTGATATCATAAGAAATTTGTCTTTGTCTGACTTACTTCACTTAGTATGATAATCTCTAGGTCCATCCATGTTGCTGCAAGTGACATTTCATTCTTTTGTATGGCTGAGTAATATTCCATTACACACACACACACACACACACACACACACACACCATATCTTCTTTATCTTTTCGTCTGTCGATGGACACTTAGGTTGCTTCTATGTCTTGGCTGTGCAGACAGTGCTGCTATGAATTTTGTTGGGGTGCATGTATTTTTTCTATAGTTTTCTCCAGATATATGTCCAGGAGTGGGATTGCTGGATCATATCGTAGCTCTATTTTTAGTCTTTTAAGGAAACTCCATGTTGTTCTCCACAGTGGCTGCACCAATTTACATTCCCACCAACAGTGTAGGAGGGTTCCTTTTTCTCCACACCCTCTCCAGCATTTATTATTTGTAGACTTTTTGTTGATGGCCATTCTCACCAGTATGAGGTGATACCTCTTTGCAGTTTTGGTTTCCATTTCTCTAATAATTAGCAATGTTGAGCATCTTTTCATGTGCCTGTTAGCCATCTGTATGACTTTTTTGGAGAAATGTCTATTAAGGTCTTATGCCCATTTTTTGATTGGGTTGTTAGTTTGTCTTTTGATATTGAGCAGTATGAGCTGTTTGTATATTGTGGAGATTAATCCCTTTTTGGTTGCTCCATTTGCAAATATTTTCTCCCAGTCTGAGGGTTGTCTTTTTGTCTTGTTTATGGTTTCCTTTACTATGCAAAAGCTTTTAAGTTTAATTTGATCCCCCTTTTTTTTTTTTGTGGTACGTGGGCCTCTCACTGTTGTGGCCTCTCCCATTGCCGAGCACAGGCTCCGGACGCACAGGCTCAGCGGCCATGGCTCACAGACCCAGCCGCTCCACGGCATGTTGGATCTTCCCAGACCGGGTCACAAACCCGTGTCCCCTGCATCGGGAGGCAGACTCTCAACGACTGCACCACCAGGGAAACCCTGATCCCATTTTTAAATTTTTGTTTTTATTTCCATTACTCAAGGAGATGGATACAAAAAAATATTGCTGCGATTTGTGTCAAAAAGTGTTCTGCCTATGTTTTCCTCTAGAAATTGTATAGTATCCAGTCTTACATTAAGGTCTTTAAACCACTTTGAGTTTATTTTTATATATGATGTTAGAGAATCTTCTAATTTCATTCCTTTACATGTAGCTGTTCAGTTTTCCCAGCACCACTTGTTGAAGAGACTTTCATTTCTCCATTATATATTCTTGCCTCCTTTGTTGTAGATTAATTGACCATAATTGCATGGGTTTATTTTCAGGCTTTCTATCCTGTTCCACTGATGGATGTGTCTGTTTTTGTGCAAGTACCATACTGTTTTGATGACTGTAGCTTTTTAGTACAGTCTGAAGTCAGGGAGCCTGATTCTTCCTGCTCTGTTCATCTTTCTCAATATTGCTTTGGCTATTTGGGGTCTTTTGTGTTTCTCTACAAATTTTCAGGAGGATAGGTGTTAACTCTTCTCTAAGTGTTTGGTAGAATTTGCCTGTGAAGCCATCTGGCCCTTGCCTTGTATTTGTTGGGAGTTTTTAAATTACTGATTCAATATCAGTACTGGTAATTGGTGTGTTCATATTTTCTACTTCTTCCTGGTTCAGTCTTGGGAGATTGTACCTTTCTCAGAATTTATCCATTTCTTCTAGGTTGTCCATTTTATTGGCATATAGCTTGCTTGTGGTAGTCTCTTACGATCCTTTGTATTTCTGTGGTGTCAGTTGTAACTTCTCCTCTTTCATTTCTGATTTTATTGATTTGGGCCCTCTCGTTTTGCTTGGTGAGTCTGACTAAAGGTTTTTCAGTTTTGTTTATCTTTTCAAAGAACCATCTTTTAGTGTTTTTAATTTCATTGATCTTTTCTATTGTTTTCTTAGTCTCTAATTCATTTATTTCTGCTCTGATCTTTATAATTTCTTCCTTTCTACTAACTTTGGGTTGTGTTTGTTTGTGTTTCTCTAGTTGCTTTAGGTGTAAGGTTGGGTTGTTTATTTGAGATTTTTCTTATGTCCTGAAGTAAGCTTGCATCACTTCCCTGTTATAACTGCTTTTGCTGGGTCCCATAGGTTTTGGATTGTCATGTTTTCATTTTCATTTGTCTCTAGGTATTTTTCGATTTCCTCTTTGATTTCTTTAATGATCCATTGGTTGTTTAGTAGTGTATCATTTAGTCTCCATGTGTTTGAATAAATATCCACTTTTGTTTATTTATCTGTACCTGGACTGGAAGGAACTTTTATCTCAAAGTTAATCAAGAGACTTTACACCTGTCTACTGCAGTCTTAAACTATGAATGCCAGATTTCTGTGTCTCTTATGTGATAATTTTCCTGCTGCATCTTCCTTGCAATCAGACTAGTAAACACAACTGTTTGTGTGTGTGTGTGTGTGTATGTGTGTGTCAAATTTATATACTGAGTATCTTGATGTATATCAGTTACTTTTACTTTGATACTATAAAAAATTTGGTAAGATGGCCTCAGTTTTACTCTGCCAATAATAGGATTCTTGAATTTGTAAGACCAGATCATGTTTATACTGGTATAAGAGAGAAATTATGTCAGGCCAGTTAAACAGTCAGGGAGGACTTTATTCAAGACTATTGCAATAGGGGCAAAGATTAATGAGAGTCAAGACTACTGTTATAGGGAAGACAAACTGAACTCAACTCTTCTGGACAAGGTGGGATGGTGTTTAAATGCTGGGGTGAGCTAGTAGAAAAGTACTGGAAAACTTTGGATGGGAGATTAGTCAATATTAATATACCATCTGTGTTTGCTAGTAGTTACTTAGCAAAGTTGGGCTCTTTGCTCCCACAGAGTCAGGAAATCGGAAATGCTATCTCCTTTGATGATTTTATTTCAGATCGATGGCTTCCAAGTCCTTGAGAGAGACATTCCTGGTTGTAGAAGATTTATACCTCAAAGGGCAGAAAAAGGATTTACAATTGCAAGTTTTCTAAAGTAAATTCTTCCATTTTCCTCAGTCTTTCCTTCTGGCTTTCCAAATCATTTTTAACTTTACTCTTAGAATGATGTCCATACAGTAAATACCAGCAATTAATTTGCTTATAATGTGGATCTCCTAAATCCCTCATAAATCTTGAAAGACTGTATTCTCATAAGTATTCCAAATGTGACAGAGATAGTAGTTGTTTAAGAACTGCAGGCAACATTCCTGGCTTCCCATATTTTTCCATCATCAAAGCTAATCATGATCCTGAAAGGATTTTAGAGCCCAATTTACCCATGCTTACTCAATAGAAAAATCTTAAAGTTGCAGAGAGTGGTTCATCTAGGTAGTATTCCCAAAGAGCGGAGCACTAGGAGGGAGACTTTTTATAATTTAGGGTCTCTTAAACTACTGTTATGTGGCCGTAAGAACTTCATCTGGTCCACTTAATTTTGGAACTGCCATTTGCATCCCACCCTCATCACCAAATTGCTGGAGAAATATAATTAACAATAAAATCTCCTGCCAACTCAGTCAAGCCTCTCCACAAAATGTAGAAAGAATGAAACAGTTTTAATATTGAATGAGCATTCAACTAGACTGTGATGGACATCATAGGCAATCTGCTAAAGAGATTGCGAAAAGAACTAAATCTTACCCTTTATATATCAGGCAGATACAATCCATTTACATACATGTTAATTGACCTTATCAAAAGGGAAAATAGAACTTCTATCTTTATGAAAAGCAGGAAATTAACATCATGAAGCTATATGCCTAGGCTTAAACTCCCACAGAAACAGGGAGACAGGGTGACATTTTCCTTGATGTTCACATTTCAAAGAGGTAACACTAAGGCCTGCAAGAAAGTCATTCATGTAGTGCAAAAATTGACAAGAGGCTTATTTAGCTTAGAATATTTACATACATCTGTAACAAACATTATCATTTATAATTTCAAGTTTCGAGAAAGGGGAATTTTTCTTTACTTTCTGATATCTGGGAAATGTTTAATTTAATCTTTTTTCTTTTTTAGATTTAGATTTACCCTTATACCACCAATGGGTTGCGGGAACTAGGTAGAATCATGGCCAATAGAACAAATTGGCAGTGGAACGATTAGTCTATATATGTTAGCTGTTCTTTATGAAATACTGACAAACTTATATGTACTAGAGGTTTTGGGCTGGTAAAAGAGTTCAGGATTGAGATGGATATAGGAGGGTATAATAAAGAGGAATAATTTAATCTCATAATATTCACTATGAGATAGATTGTTGGCATATTTGATATGGTATAGCTGATGCACATCCTATAGTTTTAAGCTCTCATGCCCATTTCATAATGGATTTACTTTACTTTCTTTCATGTCTCTGAGCTTGAGTCCTCACTCTTGCCCATAAACCTGTCTCTTTACCATAGCTCAAAAGACTAGTTCTTTTGAACTCATCAATTTGAAAATTGAAAGTTCACATGCCACAAAGTTTTCAAATGATAATGCGTATGTATATGTATATGAATACATACAGATATACACATATGTTACAAAGGAGAATGTATTTGTTCGTATCTTTTACATTATAATAATCTTAAATTTGCTTTGGCAGGAAGAAAGTGAATATAGTCTAAAATTCTATAGTATCTTATAGTATTTTTATATCTCACACTATTCCTTAATATTATTCACAATCCCATAATTAAATCATAATATTTAACTGGGTTCATTTGTGATGGATTCCCATAAATTCTGTTACACTGGGCACTGCTGGCATAGCTGTATTGCTAATGCAGTCTGGGGATCATGTTCTATAGTTTTGGTGGCTGAGCAGTGAGCAGGACATTCTACTGCCATGGTGGCTTCAAGGATACAGTCCTCCATGTTGCCCTCTGCTGGTCTAACTATAGTATAGCCTCCATCCAGTTCACTGCTCTCCTAAGGTACCCTTTTTTTTAGGAAGGGAAACTTTGTACCTTCTCTCCTCATGCAATTTTTCAGAAATCTTCATGGTTCTACCAATAAAGTAGGGGAACACTTAAGAATTTCTTCTTTTTTTTTTTCTGCGGTACGTGGGCCTCTCACTGCCGTGGCCTCTCCCATTGCAGAGCACAGGCTCCGGACACGCAGGTTCAGCGGTCATGGCTCAAGGGCCCAGCTGCTCAGCGGCATGTGGGATCTTCCCGGACCGGGACACGAACCCGTGTGCCCTGAATCGGCAGGCAGACTCTCAACCACTGCGCCACCAGGAAAGCCCAGAATTTCTTCTTTTAAAAACCTATTTTTTTTAGTATGTAATTTAGAAGTCCTAGATATTTTACTCAGCAGTGAATCCTTTTTTTTTTTCTCTTTGTATTCTTGACAGACTTTTCCCCTCAAGATCTTATTTACTCATTTGCTTTCCGGCTTTATATGACCCTTGGCTTCAGTTCAAATATGTGACTAAAACATTATTAATGACAGAGGAAACATTAAGTTATTTTCCCTGTTAGGGTTATAAATTGAGCATTACTGAATGAGATTATTAATGCATAAATTCAGTGATGCAATAGCAGAATATTCTTTAAAATAAAGTTATTCCCAGTACAACATACATGACATGACTAGCCTGACATCAGTATTGCGAAGGTTTATATTATACTCCTTGCCATTTTATTGTTTTGCACAGTACTTAAATATTTTTCACAATGTTTCTTTAGAACAAAGTTCTATGAAACTTGAATGTCAAAATGAAGTACATTCCTGGTGTTAAAAAAAACAAGTTAAAGATTTTTATCGATTCTTTTTTTCTTTTCAGTTCAAAAAGAAGTATAAGATTTTCAATGATGTAAAATTTAGTATCTTGGTGGAAATGTAAATTGATACAGCCACTATGGAGAACAGTATGGAGGTTCCTTAAAAAACTAAAAATAGAACTACCATACGACCCAGCAATCCCACTACTGGACATATACCCTGAGAAAACCATAATTCAAAAAGAGTCATATACCACAATATTCATTGCATCTCTATTTACAATAGCCAGGACATGGAAAAAACCTAAGTGTCCATCGACAGATGAATGGATAAAGAAGATGTGGCACATGTATACGATGGAATATTATTCAGCCATTAAAAAGAAACGAAATTGATTTGTAGTGAGGTGGATGGACCTAGATCCTGTCATACAGAGTGAAGTTAGAAAGAGAAAAACAAATACAGTATGCTAACACATATATATAGAATCTTTAAAAAAAAAACGGTTCTGAAGAACCTAGGGGCAGGACAGGAATAAAGATGCAGACGTAGAGAATGGACTTGAGGACACGGGGAGGGGGAAGGGCAAGCTGGGACGAAGTGCGAGAGTGGCATGGACATAGATACACTACCAAATGTAAAATACATAGCTAGTGGGAAGCAGCCACATAGCACAGGGAGATCAGCTCAGTGCTTTGTGACCACTTAGAGGGGTGCGTTAGGGGGGGTGGGAGGGAGACACAAGAAGGAGGAGATATGGGGATATATGTATATGTACAGCTGATTCACTTTGTTATAAAGCAGAAACTAACACACCATTGTAAAGCAATTATACTCCAATAAAGATGTTAAAAAAAAATAAGAGGGCAAATACATTTTTGGAAATTGTGGAAATGAAAAAAAAAACAAGGAAATGGGGCTTCCCTGGTGGCGCAGTGGTTGAGAGTCCGCCAGCTGATGCAGGAGACACGGGTTCGTGCCCCGGTCCGGGAAGATCCCACATGCTGCGGAGCGGCTGGGCCCGTGAGCCATGGTCACTGAGCCTGCGCATCCGGAGCCTGTACTCCACAACGGGAGAGGCCACAACAGTGAGAGGCCCGTGTACCACAAAAAAAAAAAAAAAAACAAGGAAATATAGGAAGTAACAAAGAATAAAAAGATAAGCAGACAGACATCTAGAAATGAAAAGGAATATGAAATAGGTGTAGAACTTTCTAGAGCAGAAAGAGGCTCCAGTTCCTAACCCTGTTGTCCCTTCTCCTAAATGCGTGAAGCTACTGCAGGCAAAATGTCCCTGTACCAACAGGCACATGAAGAGATGCTCAACATCACTAATTATTAGAGAAATGCAAATCAAAAGTACCATGAGGTACCACTTCACACTGGTCAGAATGGCCATCATCAAAAAATCAACAAACAATAAATGTGGGAGACAGTGTGGAGAAAAGGGAACCCTCTTGCACCGTTGGTGGGAGTGTAAATTAGTACAATCATTATGGAGAACAATATGGAGGTTCCTTAAAAAACTAAAACTAGAACTACCATATGATCCAGCAATCCCACTCCTGGACATATATCTGGAGAAAACCATAATTCAAAAAGATACGCACACCCCTGTGTTCATTGCAGTAATATTTACAGTAGCCAGGACATGGAAGCAACCTAAATGTCCATTCACACAGGAGCAGATAAGAAGATGTGGTACACATATGCAATAGATTACTACTCAGCTCTAAAAAAAAAAGAATGAGATAATGTCATTTGCAGCAACATGGATGCACCTAGAGATTGTCATACTGAATGAAGTAAGTCAGACAGAGAAAGACGAATATTGTATGATATTGTTTACATGTGGAATCTAAAAAAATTGGTACAAATGAACTTATTTACAAAACAGAAATAGAGTTACAGATGTAGAAAACAGTTTATGGTTACGGGGGGTGAAGACGGAAGAGGGATAAATTGGGAGATTGCGATTGACATATACACACTACTATATATAAAAAAGATAACTAACAAGGACCTGCTGTATAGCACAGGGAACTCTACTCAGTACTCTGTAATGACATATATGGGAAAGGAATCTTAAAAAGAGTGGATATGTGGATATGTATAACTGATTCACTTTGCTGTACAGCAGAAACTAACACAACATTGTAAATCAACTAGACTTCAATAAAATTTAAAAAAATAAATAAAAAAAAATTTAGCATCTTGCCTCAGGGATATGAAAGATCTAACCTAGTTAAACACATAAAATAGTACTTGTTTATAATAAACCTTGATCATTAAATTATGTTGTTTGTTCTGTTATAACAACACAATCGTATAAGTTTATCTGACAGTTGTTTGCTTCTAGCCAAGAAAGTATTGAGAAACACATCTGTCTCATAATTTGCATACAGAGGGTATTTTAATAATCCATTTCTCCCTTCTCTGTCCATCCATTTTTAGGCTGACTGGAAGCTTTGTGCCAGACTTGATAGTAAGCATGAGTAGCCAAATGTGGCTGCACCTTCAAACAGATGAAAGTGTCGGATCTATTGGCTTCAAGGTTAACTACAAAGGTAATGATAAATTGCTACTTTGGGAAATATGTTATCTTAATAAAACCAGAGAATACTTTTAAATTCAAGTTTAATTGTTATCTATAAAATAAAAGTTTCCCAGCATATAAGAATGTATTTCAACAAAATACTTGCCTCTTTAAATTAACTATAAATGTTGATTTCACTTTTCTTTAAATAAAATTGGGGTTTTTTCCCCTTTAAAATGTGTATATTTTGCATACCTAATCAATCCCTCAGTCCACTATACAGTGCCTGTGCTTTAGGCACTATGGACTCCTAGCCTTTCCCAGAATAGACAATGTGATTTTATAAACTTTATACAAATTGCCTGGCAAAAAATCTGCTAATTATTAAGTACTTAAATACAAAGTAAAGACTTAATTTCTTAAAGAATCCAGAGTACCAATTATTATTATTTTTATTTTTATTTTGTAATTCATCAGTGTATCTCTCAGATCAAATACATGGTATCAGTGTTCAGATTATCAACTCCTATGTAAATTACAGATCACAAAAGTGTTAAATTGCTACTGCCTATCCTAATATTGATAGTTTTGCAGATTAATGATGAATTACATGTGTGTAGCACAATCTTTTGTTTTAGTTCCATTTATAAGAGATAGATGCAAACATTGTGAAATCATATCTTTGACACACAATTAATTTTTTTTAATTAATTAATTTATTTATTATTTTTGGCTGTGTTGGGTCTTCATTTCTGTGTGAGGACTTTCTCTAGTTGCGGCAAGTGGGGTCCACTCTTCATCGCGGTGCATGGGCCTCTCACTATCGCGGCCTCTCTTGTTGCAGAGCACAGGCTCCAGACGCGCAGGCTCAGTAGTTGTGGCTCACGGGCCTAGTTGCTCTGTGGCATGTGGGATCTTCCCAGACCAGGGCTCGAACCCGTGTCCCCTGCATTGGCAAGCAGATTCTCAACCACTGCGCCACCAGGGAAGCCCACAATTAACTTTTTAAAAGTCAAATAGAGACAGTGGATATACAGGTATACACACAACATACATATTAGAAAAGCAGTTTTGAAATTCTGACTGAAAATATGTATATGTTATTAAGTTAAGTTAAATTCTATGCTTTAAAAGATAAAAATGTGAAAGAGACCATCAGAAAGTTATGCTGCTTGAATTTATTTTTTCTATTGTAAAAGTCATTATTCTCTCTTATCAATTAAACAATGGATTATTAAGTAGACAGAATTCTATTACTTGCATAATAATTTTTAAACAGACTTTATTTTTTCAGACATTGGCTTGCCATGCCTTTGTATCCTGGCACGGGGAAATGAATGCATGATGTCAGGGAGACAGGACACATGCATTCTGTGTTTCTAACTTGAGACTAAATTTGGTACTATATTAATTTGAATAGTTCAGGAAATCTGTATAAATGTCAGTTTAAAAAAATAAAAAGGTTAGCCTGATTATGATTTAAATATATTCTTCCTCCATTTAAAATCCACATCTATCCCCAGTAAATAAAACAAAGTTACAAAGTTTAAAGAATGGTCAGCTTCTGTTGCAAATATCTATGTCTTGATTGTTTTCTTTTTCCTTACTTTTCCCCTGTAAATTATAATCCTCTTGGTTTTATTATTTCCTTCACCCTAAGAAATTTAAAGCTGTTAGAAAGTCTGGAGTGATTTAAACCTTAGAAACTGTATTAATCATTAACGACAATGCTTCAGCAAAGAACGCAGTTATTAAAGCTCACGAACAGTTTCGAGCCGCAAGGGAGACCTGTCGATATTTACAACTCTTGAACTGCTCTCCACTCCACTGCAGTTCAAGAGCTGGAAGTACCTTGTAAAGAAGCACAATTAAACATTATTTTGTTTTGTTTTCTGCTCAGATTTCAACAAATAATTTAAAAATATATGTACTGCCTAAGGATCTGCTATGTGCCAGCTACTGAATGAGTTGTTGAGTATAGAAAGAACAGCCAGGGACTTCCCCCGGTGGTACAGTGGTTAAGACTCCATGCTCCACTGCAGGGGGTGGGGTTGGATCCCTGGTTGGAGAACTAAGATAGGATCCTGATCACCACGTGGTGTGGCCAAAAGGAAAAGAAACAACAGCCAGATATTTTCTCTCTTAGGAAGATCATAATATAGTGACAGAGAAAAATATATCCAACTATCCATATACAAATATCCACCAAAGTGAGATTTGAAACAAACCAACCCAGGAGATTCTTAATGAATAATTCCCTTATTCTTTCCCTCCCTTCAATCTGGTCTCTTTCAGTCTAACATCCACACTGCTAATGATGATCTCCCAACAACAGGGAGGTGATCATATTACACTACAGCTTAAAATGTTTCCAAACTTTTTATTGCCTAAAGATGAAGTGCAGAAGCTCCACAGATCTTATCTTCCACCTTTTTTCTCCCTACAATCCAGTTTTATAAAACGATCCATAATTCTCTGAACCCAGCAAGTTGTTTCACACTTCTCCTTACACTCAATAAATTCTATCTGGATCCATATTCTATTTCTAAGTCAGCATCACATCACTCATGCCGTGAGACAATGTTCAAATATTTCTTCTTCTGTGAAGCCTTCCTTAACTACCCCCATTACAAAAGAACACTTACTCTGTTTTATAAACGCTGTATCATATATACTACCTAACCAGATGAAATGCATCATATTCATCTTTATATTTCCATTAGCAGCCCCCTGCTATATCATCATAGGTAATTAATGATTGTTGAATAAAGCTGAACAAATGAGTTGACCTATATAATATGATGTAATACAGGGTAAAGTATATCCTCAAAAGTTTAGTTTTCCTACTGTGAAAATTGTGTTTTTGCATCCTCCATAATATAAAACCTGAGCTCAAAGTTGAAGTAGGGTTCATTTTGAGAAGTTTCAAATTTTGATGTGCAGATAACTTTAGCAGCTTCGCCTACTAAAAATAATTTTCATAATTACCATGCTCTCTGTTAAGTAGTCTGTTGGTTCTAAATGGAACACCTGCTAAAAAAACTTTCCAGATTTGATCTAAAGATATCTTTTTCTTATCATCTATAGATTTTACATGAGATAGCATTAAAAGTGGATCTCCTGTAAATTAAATTTGTGTTTTATTGTACATTTTGTCTTTGAGAGTAAGAGAGAACTTAGCTGTAAAACCACTTCGTCATTTTTACTCAAAGGTAAATATTTAGGAAATTTAACTTTTTTCTGTGGCTATAAGTCTCTTCATATCCTTTCCTGGATTAATTTTGATTATTTATATTTTGTTAGAAATTTTTCTAGGATATAGATAATAGTTTTCAAATATTGACATTTCATACATAGTTTATTTTTTAAAAACTTTTCTTAAAAAATTAGTAAAGATATCTTATCCAAATTATTTACAGCATAAATTAATTCAAGAGAGTAAATACTTTTTCTCACTCTGTTTGCCAGCATCTGCTTTCTTGCTTGCCCAGCAATCCTTCCACTTTCTTCTAAGAGCTGAGCTCCTTTAGGCTTGATGAACTTTATCTCTTCCACTTCTGTATGGCTCTATAGGTTTGGGCTGAACCAATCAAAATTCCGTTTGATATGGTTAACAGTTTAGGATCTGGGGCAATTGATACAGATTCCAGGTGAAAGAAAATCTCTTTTCTGAGGTGGTATATTAAGGGTCATTTAACTTGGTGCCTACTGGTGGTCAACTTTTGTTACCGGCAGAACCAGCAGATGGAAAAAATGAAAAACAGTATTGTAGAAAAAATTGAAACTCCTAAGTGCCTGAAGGGAATACTAGACCTTGGTTTTCCAATTGTATAAGGCGATAAACTTTTCCTTGTTTAAGCCATGGTGAGTTCAGTTTATGTCACTTATAGCTAATTAAGCCCTGATTAACACACTTGCCATCTCTTTGTTATTTAATTCTTTCAACATAGAAAAAAAGGGAAGATCTATATTACAGTTCAATGCTTGAAGAATCAGATATATTTCTTTCTTTAATTTTTTTTTTTTCTTAGTGTGGAAAAACACCATGGATGGGTCCCAGGGACAATGTGTACTCATAGAAATGAACAGTTATATTTGAGAAAGTAATATTCAATACATTATTTACTTTTTTTCAGGAAAGGAAACATAGAAATATTAGAGTTCTGTAATCACCTTCTGCTAACAGTGTACATCCATAACGGGCAACATTCTTTATTAATCTTAGGACCCGTGCCTTACTGCCATTATTTATGAATTAAGTTTTGGTCCCAGTTGTTTGTTTTTGTTTTTTTGTTTTTTTAATTCTCAAATCATATCATGAGATTATTGAGATGTTTTGAAAATAGCATCAATTCCTTGGTTCCTACATGGCTAATTATGACACTGAGACATAATCTTGTTTAGTTATCACTGAAATCATGTTGCAGGATAATGGAAAAATATGTAAAATGTTTTTGATTAATGTCTCTTTCTTAAGATTTCTGTTATGAATACTTCAGAATTTGACCCACATATATACAGTCAGTTGATTTTCAGAAAAGGTGCTAAAGAATTCAATGGGGAAAGGATATTCTTTTTTTTTTTAATGAGTAATACTGAAACAATTGTATACCCACATGCCAAAAAAAACCCCCAAAACAAAAAACCCTCAACCCTCCCTTAACTCACACAATACACAGAAGTTAACTTGAAATGGATTATAGACCTAAATATAAGAGCTAAAGCTACAGAACTTTTGGGAGAAAAAACAAAAAACAAAAAAAACTAGCAGAAAAGCATAGTTAGCTTGGCTTAGGGAAAGTTTTCTTAGCTAGCAGACCAAAAACATATTATATGCTATGGACTAAATGTTTGTGTCCCCCCGCAAAATTCATATGTTGAAGCCCTACCCCTTAATGTGATGGTTTGGAGGTGGAGCATTAGGGAGATAATTAGACTTAAATGAGGTCATGAGGGGGAACCTACACGATGGATTAGTGCCCTATAAGAAGAGACACCAGAGAGCCTGCTCTCTCTCCTCAAGTACTCACAATGAGAAAAGGCCATGTGAGTAAACAGAGAGAAAGTGCTTGTCTTTGAGCCAGGAAGAGGGTCCTCACCAGAACCTGACCATGCTGGCACCCTGATCTTTAGCATCCCAATAGAGAACTTGTATACAGAGTATATAATGAATTTTAATAACTCAATAATAGATAAAGAAAATAATCCAATTTAAAATCAGTAAAAGAACTGGCCATCCACTTGACCAAAAAAGAGATACAGATGGCTCAAAAGCATTTGGAAAAAATGTTCAACATCATCATCATAAAGGCACTGCAAATTAAAACCACAAGGAGATACCACTATATACCCACTGTATGGTGAAGACTAAAAGTATTGACCTGCCGAGGAAGTGGATTAATTAGACTTCACACACACTGTTGGTAGGAACATAAAATGTTATAATCAGTTTTGAAAATGGTTTGACAATTTCTTAAAGTTAAACACATGCCTACCATACAACCCAGCCATTTTGCTCCTCGACATTTTCCCAAGGGAAATGAAAGCAAATGTCTGTACAGAGACTTGTATAAGTATACATAGCATATATATTTTTAAAAATCTCCCCAAACTGGAAGAAATTTAAATATTTATCCATAGGTGAGTATATAAACAGAATGGGGTACTACTCATCAATAAAAAGGAAAAAGCTATTAACATATGCAAAACATGGATAAAAATCAAAATTATCACACTCAGTGAAAAGAGCCAGACCAAAAAAATAATAAAATAAGCAGTATATCCTGCATAATTCTATTTATACAAAATTCTAGAAAATGCTAACTAAAACTCGTAGTAACAGAAAGCAGATTATTTTTGGGGCATTGGAGGAATTTATTACTAAGGGGCCAGAGAAACATTTTGTGGTAGATAGATGAATGTTCATTACCTTGGCTATGGTAATGATTCACAGGTGTATACATATGTTAAAATTAATCAAACTGCACCTTTTACATATGGTCAGTTTATTGTTTGTCACTTATACCCCAATGAAGCTGTAAACAAATTTCTGTGCTAACATTACCAAGTAATGTTTCAAAATGAATACTAATATAAGCTGTTTTATTTTTAATGGTGTTATTATTTTGAGAGAAATAATAAAAAGATTATGAGGAAATTGTTTTGATAGTTTTTGACAAGAGGGCAAGAACAATGTTCATTTAAAATAGCTTTAAGTAGAAGAGAGAATAGTATATTCTCGGAATTTATTTTTGAAGTGCTTAAGTGGTTATACTTCGCAGATTTCAAGTTTTTCTTTTTTTTTCTTTTTTTTAGTAGGTTGAGGTATTACAAACAAGAGTGTCAGTGATATAATAGAGATTATAACAAGGTAAATTTATACCCAAGGAGCAAAAGAAGTGCTGAAAATTGCATTCATTTTTCTGTTTTTTCATTAAAACATTTTTAGTCTTAAGAAAGGTGGTACAAAATAAAAATTTGTTAGAATCAATTACTTATTTCTTAATCCTGTTGGTACCTGCCTAAGAAAACCTGACTTGTTCTTGTGAGGGACTGAGTTTTATTTAAACTGAACACATTCTTTTTTTTTTCTCCACTTACATGAGATTTTAAAATTTTGTTCCACTTGTAAGATTTTTTCCATCTCTTTATTAGGATATTTCTCCAAAATCACCATTCGTAGAATCCCAGGATTAAGCCTTGTTATATTTCTGATTAGAGTCAGTTAAAAAAAGAATTAATCATATAAGCATATTTATATAGTAGAGATATACAATGGTATCTGGCAAAAAGAGCTAATGGTGTGTGTAGGTTTTTGTCCTTTTAGTTAGTACAGTGAAACAAAGATTCTGCACAATCCATCATTATACCCCCATAGTACTTACCACAATTCAAATGGATGGTCCAATAAATATATCAAACTGTTATCTGCAAAAAAGCTCACTGAGATTAATGCTAAGCCAAAATGGCTTTCAGTATTAAAGAATTACTGTGTTATTAGCAATTGATTCTTAAATATTTAATTTTAAAACTATACTTTAAAGCAGAAAACTAATAATGAATGAATGATAAAGATCTTTAGAGACTTTGTTAGAAATTTATGAATCCCCCAAATCTTCCCACGTATTGTATTTCTTAGTTTTCCAGTGCTATAAAATCAAATTAGTGAAATAAAATTATGTAAGATGCAGTTATATCATTTTTTAAATTTATAAATATTTCCTATTTCCCCATATCCTGTTCTTTAAACTCAAGTGAATTCAATTTAATGAGATCAAAGTCATCTAAAGAACATATTTAGATGATGATTTGACAGACTCTTAAAATGCACTCTGTAAATAATGAAAATAATTTTTAATTATACTGAAAAATAAACTTTTTAGTTTTTTAGGAACTAAATTATTTGTAATATACAAACATAATATTAGCGTGTTACAGAGATATATTTCAATGTTTGTGTGACTAGATTGGAACCTAAGTTCATTTGTGTAAATAACTATTTTCCTCTAAGGTATGCCATGTACATCACTGATCCAATACTTGCTGAAAGGAAAGTTTATCTTTAAAACAACGAGCTTGGACAAAATAGTCTCTGCATTTACTTTGAGTTCTAACATTCTTTTATTAGATTTGGTAAATTAAATATTGATATGTTTATTGTACGGTCCAAGAATATTACGCTTGATATTCATTCCTTATAGTAAACTGGTATGCTATCAGCGGGACATGCTTTGTGTGAGTTCTCAAGATAAACTCCTCTCTCAGAATTTCCTCCAGATGTGACACCTCTCTATCTGGTGGTGGTCTGCTAACACAGAACCAGTGAGCCCCCTTGGATTTTCTCATTATTGTCTTTTGAGATATTTCTTCTCTTCATATCATTTTCATTTTCTTTAAGAAATCTTGTAATCTGTTAAAAGTGTTTCTCTTTCTTGGAAAAACTACTAAGTAACACATAGTATTATATGTGGGATTTTCATGATAACATTTCAATCTGCCCTCAGAATAAAGACAGCTGTTAAGTATGACCCATGGAAACTTTACTAGAATAAATATTATTATTTTCATTGTTGCTTTTTATTAGCTTAAAGGATTTATTCTATTTTTTCATTCAATACATCAAGTTTCTTCAGAAAACTACTGCTCTTAAAATATTCAATTTGACTTTATCACAGTCTGCTGTGAGGACTAAGCTTTTTGTTTCTATACCCCCAGAATGAGAATGAGTGGCAGTAGAATATTAAAAGTAATGTCTAAAAATATTCTTTGAGTTTCAACTATGTGCCTAGGCATCATGAAGAGGATAGGGTACATAGCAAAAAATAAGAGACTTAGTCACTGCTTTCAGTCTAATGGGACAAAGACTGACAGTTAACAAATAATTGTAAATATAAAGAGTGCTAAAAATGAAAGAGAGAATGTGCTTTTGGGAGACTATAACAAGGCACCTAATGCAGGCCTTGAGGAAACCTTTCCTGAGGGAGTGAACATGGACTGAGGCCTGAAGCTGAGTAGGAGTTACTGAGACTGGAAGCTGGACAGCATGACCAGTGTGTATAGATGACAAGTTACATTTGAGGAGTTGTTAGAATTCCTGGATGTGTAGCAGAAATGGAAAGAGAAAAGGCTATAGTGTAGTCCTGGATAAGACTGGAGAGATGGGAAGGAGCAGGTTATGCTTTGCTGCAAAAGACACATATGAATCTGTGAGGCTGAAAGATATTTATTTTCTCCATGGAAGCAAAAGATCATTCCACCCACTCCCAGGTAGACAGCTTTTCCAATTTTCCCCTTAGGACAGGGACTAGTATTTACTTAAATAATGGAATCATAGAACATTGGAGCTGGGAGGGACTTTTGAGGTAATTGAATCAATTATACTCATTTCCTCCAAGATGAGGAAATTGAGTCCCATAAAGATCGATTTTTCTCACAGTCACTATAGGCAGTGCCTGAGCCCAAAGTGGAACTATGAGCTATTGCTTCTGAGAGGGTCACTTTCCCCTGCACTACATTGCTTCACACTTCATATTTCTCCATAGATCCAAGGTATATATAGTTGGCTGATTGACAAATACACTTTTGTAGGTTGTACAGGGCCTTTGTCAGATAATCTATAATCATCACAATTTCTAATCAAATTAATGTGTCTTTTCCCTCAATGCCAGTAATAATTTAATTTTATACATATTATATTCATGGTTATTCATTGTATCCACCTTAACTGGGAAAGATATTTCAAATGAAAGTGAAGTATCAATGCAAGTAAAAGAATCATTGGAGACTAAAATGTTTTTCCTTATCTGTTATAAGCAGAAGGTAAGATGTGAGATATGTGAGGTATTTATATTTTAGAACTTGATCTTTAATGGCAGAGGAGAACAAAGTTATTTGTTTGATTAAATAAAATCCCAATGTTATTTTTGCTTATCTCAACTGAGAAAGAAATCTTGATTAAACCTATCAGAACTAAAACTATTCAGAATTTTGGAATAGTGCCAATCTAACTGTGTGCAAAGAGGTACCTGTTTATATAAATAAATTGTTTTCTGAATGTGGTACTATATCATTTCTTGGACACAGTGGTAATCTTAACCATTCTCAAGCTCATTAGCTTATACAACAATTATTTATTTTCACAAGTCTGTGCGTAGGCTGAGGGTGTGCTGATCTAGGCTGAGTTTGAATTCATGCATCATTCATTCTCTGACACCAGTGCCCTAGACCAGATGTGGTGTTTTCTTGACAGTGACAGAAGTGCATAGGATAAAAATTCAACCATACAGACATGTTTAAAGATCTCCTTGCTTCTTGCCTGATAAAATTCATTGGCCAAATCAAGTCAATTGGCAAGCCCAGATTTAAAGAGGTAGGAAAGTGAATTTCACCCAAAAAAGTGGGAGAAGAGAGTAAATGTTTTTAAACAATCTAGTTTGCAACAAGTGCTAACTCTCTCTCTCTATTTATATATAAAAGTACATATACATATATAGGCAAAAGGTATATATATATATATATATATATATATATTACCTGTGCTTTTGTCTGTACCTGGCCACCACCAACCAGATGACTAATGAGTGGTACAGAGGTGACTGAGCCTGGTGCCAGCATTGTCCCCAGGTAGCTCCCCAGGAGGAAGCTCAGCACCACAACAAAGCCCAACAGGAAGACAATCCTCGGGAAGGTCAGGAATATACATATACACACACACACATACATACATGGTTGACTCTTGGACAACACGGGTCTTGAATAGTACAGGTCCACTTATACAAGGAATTTTTTCATTAATAAATACTATGGTACTACACAATCTGTGGTTGGTTGAATCCACAGATATGAAAACGCAGATACAGAGGAACCATGTATATGGAGGAACTATCTACACAAAGTACCAACTATAACTTATACTTGGATATTTTTACTTCACGGAGGGTAGGTGCCCCTAACTCCCACATTATTAAGGGTCAGTTATATATCTTCCACCCTCAATAAGAAGACAGTTTAGTTTGGAATAAAGTCACATATGCTGATTGTTGCAGTGGTCTAAACAAGATGATACAGAACTGGACAAGGGATGTTACTTCTGAAATGAAAAGTTAAGGATGAAGTGGAGATTGGAGTTAAGAGTTCTCTCTGAAAAGGGAAAAAGAAAACACACCTTAATGACAGTAGATAAAAGAGATATAGCAAGAAAATATATAAAGAGATGGAGGTGCTCATAGTAGTCAAAAATCTGCAAAATATTTTTTGGCAAGAAAATATATTTCAATACTGTTGTGTATATTGTTCCTCATTGTAAATATCATGCATGTTTACCGAACTTAAATAACCCCCATGGTATCTTCATTTCGTGTCAACTTTTAATAGTAACATAAGAAGGATTGGAACATCTATAAAAAAAATAATAAGACCTTCTATTGAAAGAAAAAATGGAAATATTTTGGCAAAATATACCAAATGAATGTTGGCCATCAGGGCATTTCCCATGTTTAATAATAAGGTGTGATGATATTCAGGTGTTAAAAGCATGAGCTTTTGAGTCAAACATAGTGTTGAATTTAGGTTTGTTGACTTCTGAGTAAGACATAGTGTTTATTTCAGGTCTGTGGCTTGCACATTGGAGACCTTGGGGAAGTGTTTTAATCTTTTGAAGTCTCAGCTTCCTCATCTGTAAAATAACAAGAATGAGTTTTTACCTTAATGGAATGTTGTAAGAATTAATGAGAAAATGTTCTTAAAGTCTTAATAAGCCTTATATTTATAATATTATTATTACACAGAAAATATATCTATTATATAGCTACATAAAATACCACATTTTATAAAGTTTTTATTTTTCACATCATGTGGATTATTCAAAAAAATTTCTATCATATTCTGGGAAGTGCAACATTTATTTAGTTTGTCTTCAAATAAGTCAAACATGGAAGAATATTTTAGTGTGATTAAAATAGAACCCAGGGCTTCCTGGTGGCACAGTGGTTGAGAGTCCGCCTGCTGATGCAGGGGACACGGGTTCGTGCCCCAGTCTGGGAAGATCCCACATGCCGTGGAGCAGCTGGGCCCGTGAGCCATGGCCGCTGAGCCTGCGCGTCCAGAGGCTGTGCTCCACGACGGGAGAGGCCACAACAGTGAGAGGCTGGTGTACCGCAAAAAATTAAAATAATTAAAATAGAACCCGACTAGCAATAACAGAATTTGAAGTTAAAAATACATTATTGTTTATACTAGCACCTTCAAAAATGAAATACTTTGGTATAAATCTAACAAAATATATATAATACCTATATGATGAAAATTATAAAACTCTGATAAAAGATGCCAAAGAAGAACTAAATAAAGAGATATTCTATGTTCATGAATAGGAAAACTCAGTATTGTCAAGATATCAGTTTTTCCCAACTTGTTCTATAGATTCAGCACAATCCCAATCAAAATCTCAGCAACTTATTTTATGGATATTGACAAACTGATTCAAAAGTTTATATGGAGAGGCAAAAAAGCAAACAAAACAAAACAGAATAGCCAACTCAGTATTGAAGAAGAACAAAGTGAGAAGACTGACATTACTTGGTTTCAAGACTTATGTAAAGTTACAGTAATCAACACAGTGTGGTAGTGGTGAAGGAATAAACAAATAGATCAATGAAAAAGAATAGAGAACCCAGAAAAAAGATTCACTGATCTGTGCTAAGGATCACAGGCAGTACAATGGAGCAAAGATGGTCTTTTCAACAAAAGGTGCAGAAACAACTGGAAACCTACATGCAAAAATTTAAAAAAAAGAAAAAAAAAAAAAGAAGGCACAGACCTTACACCCTTCACAAAAATTAACTCGAAATGGGTTGTCAACCTAAATGTAAAATGCAAAGCTATATCACTACTAGAAGATAAAGTAGGAGAAAATCTAGATAACTTTGAGTATGGAGACAACTTTTTAGATATAGCATCAAAGGCACAACCCATGAAAGAAGTAATAGATAAGCTGAACTTCATTAAAATTAAAAACTTATGCTCTGCAAAAGACAATGTAAAAAGAATGAGAAGATGAGCTACAGAATGGTAAAAATTTTGCAAAAGACACATCTGATAAAGGACTATTATTTAAAAAAACACAAATAATTCTTAAAACTCAACAATAAGTAAATTAACAACTCAATTTAAGAATGGTGTGTGCCACTACACACCTAGTAGAGTGGCCAAAATCTAAAACAATGACAAAACCAAATGCTTATGAGGATGTGGAAAAAGAACTCTCATTCATTGCTGATGGGAATGCAATGTGGTACAACCACTTTGGAAGACAGTTGTCAGTTTCTTAGAGAATGAAACACATTCTTAAATATATGATTCTACAGTCACATTCTTTAGTATTTATCTACCAAAATGAAATGAAAACTTATATCCACACAAAGACTACATATGTATATTTATAGTAGCTTTATTCATAATTATCAAAACTTGCAGCAACCAAGATGTTCTTCAGTAGGTGAATGGATAAATAAACTGTGATACATCCAGACTATGGAATACTATTCAGCCCTGAAAGAAAATTTGCTATTAAGCCATACAAAGACATGGAGGAAACTTAAATGTATTACTCAATAAAGGAAGCCAATCTGAAAAGGCTATGTACTGTATAATTCCAGCTATATCTCTTTCTGGAAAAGGCAACACTGTGGAGATAGTAAAAATCTCAGTAGTTGCCAGGAATTGTGCTCTGAATAGACCGAGCACAGAGGACTTTTAAGGCAGTGAACCTATTCTGTATGATACTACAGTGATAGATACATGTTCTTGCACACTTGTCAAAACCCATAGAATGTTTAACACCAACAGTGAAATCTAATATAAACTCTAGACTTTAGATGATGATGTGTCAGTGTAGGTTCATCAGTGTGGTACATGGAGTAGGTGAGGCTGTGTGTGTGTGGTATGGAGTAAATGGGAACTCTATGCTTTCCACTCAATTTTGCAGTCAACCTAAAACTTCTCTAAATTTTTTTTAAATTTAAAAAATAATAAGTTAAAAAAAATGAAACCCAATAGTACTCCCAAAGATGTCTAGAAACAGTTATAAAATGGTAGTATTTTATATTAATAGAAGTATTTGAAATCTTTTTTTTTAACATTTATTTATTTAGGCTGCACTAGGTCTTAGTTGTGGCACATGGGATCTTCCTTACAGCATGCAGACTTCTTAGTTATGGCATGCTGACTCTTAGTTATGTCATGTAAACTCCTAGTTGCAGCATGGATGTGGGATCTAGTTCCCCAATCAGCGATTGAGCCCAGGCCCCCTGCATTGGGAGCTCAAAGTCCTACCCACTGGACCACCAGGGAAGTCCTGAGTATTTGAAGTCTTTAGGTGTTTTTTCCCACTGATTGGTTTAATATTGTTTTCTAATTTGGTCTACTATTCAGTTTCCATGGTTACTTTCCAGGCTAGGGGGAAAAAAATAGAAAAAGAAAGAAAGAAATAAAAAACATTCTAAGGGCATCAATAGGCAGTATATTCTGGCCAGTACCCTCTACTGTCGTCCATATTGATTGTAGGTTTCACAACATCTCATACTACATTAAGTTTATTTCAGAGAAAAACTTTAACTCAAATTTACTTGAAAAAAACACTCAAAATAATAATATTATCATTTCTGCTTGATATATCCGTTGTAGTAATAAGGAGATGGAATATTCTCTCTCTCTTTTAATTCAATAATGAAATCATGTCACCAGTTTGGGGCATTTTCAAAACAATTCCTCAAATAGAAGAAAATCTGTTTTCTTCTGTTCCTTTGAAGAACAAGAGACATTTTGATTAATCTTTTCATAAATATCTTGATTTACACTTTTTGAAATAATTGTGTTGTCTATGCTGACAATTTTTATGGTTCATAAATCAACAACTAATATTTGCACCCATCTGCATATGAAACTATGCAGATATCTAACTATGTTAGATAATTAAATGGACACCCTAAACAGGATGAAATGACTCATACAAATATAAAAATTCAAATAACACATACACTGTAAAATAGAGTATAAAATAAAGAATTAAATTGGCAGCCAATATCTATTTACATTAGGCATATTTTCTTTTTCTTGTTTATGGTTTGTGTGCTATGAAATTATGTGGGAAGGGAAATATCTTGCTTCTATTTAAGGGAAGAACCTACCAAAGCCTGGGAAAGTTTTCTGAATTTTTACGCATATTTAAAAGATATTGTATGATCACGACATTTGTGTATCTTTTTCTTTCGGAGTGGGGAAGTACAACATCTCCAAATTTGGTCAGAAAAGATGTATAACCTTCTTAATTTTTGTATTTTTTTAGCTTAAAATAAGAAAATTAAAGTGGAAACATAAAATACCAGCTAATGTGCAAAGACTGTTTACATGCTAAATCATCAGATCCAAAGCCACAGTTATGTTTAGGGTCCTTTTACAGAATAAGTTGGAAGGTCAAGAAAAATGTAGGATGAGATTTGAAATAAAATAAATTATACTGTCATCAGTCTTTACACCAGTGAATCAGCTAAAAATCCTTACCCATGAGTTTATTTTTCAAATAGCCCTTAGAATTAACAGACAAAGGCTTCTGAGGGAAACATAATGAAACAATGTAATATTCATTGCTCTAAGACTGAAGCCTAATTTTACAATTAATTTAAATGTTTATTAACATTCAGGAACAAATAATAGGATTTTTGGTCGAGCTCACACTGCCTCAAATCTGTTGCTCACAATGTGTTTTAAGGCAATACTCCCATCACCTTTTGATCTGAAGATAGGAGATCAAAGTCCAACTAAATGGAGAATGCAAGACATCCTACAAAACATGCCTTCTATAATGAGATTTGGAAATCTGACCTAGCCTAGATGATGGGATTTGGACAGCAACATACCAAAGATAAATGAAAACAAATAAATTATGTCTTTCTGAAAGACATAAAATTCAAATTCTCATCACCTAAGTCTCAGCCAATTTGAAGTTTATATTTAAAAGCTGATCCTATTTTCCTAAGAAAAATAATTTGGTGAAGTGTGTGTGTGTGTGTGTGTGTGTATGCACATGCACACAAGCATGTGTGTATGTATTCAGTATTTGGGAAAATTGATAGGGGAAGAAAACTAAGAAATATGAGTCAATAAAGAAGAAAAATGTAATAATGATAAAAGAATAGTGACATGGGTTAGAACACTGTTTTGTTGTATCCAGTGCACTCCCTTTGATAATGTAAATTACAAAAGTATGGTCATTGTGCATACACAGTGCTGCTGTTATGTCTCCCTAGTTTAGATAAGGAGCCAATAGGAAAATGGAAATTGGACTCTCTCACTCTCTAAAAGATAAGCTGACCTCTGCAAATCTACTCTCTCCATATGTGGCTTACTTGGAACTGTCAGGAAAGGCACAGTATTAACATTGCTTGCACACCAGTTATACATCAAACATCATGCTCGAAGTTGGAAATATATTATCATTTAATCTTCACATATGCAAATAATTTCAGTATGTTAAGTGCAACGTTTAAATAATCATGTGACTTTGAGGTCCACTCAATTGTCAATAATAATCCGTGCATTTTGCTTGCCTCTAACTAGTTCTATAATGAAAAAGTCTATGTGAATATTTAAATATATTAATTTATTCACAAACGTATTTATATAGCAATATTAAATATAAAAGAACAATGGTTTTGGTTTACTTCAAAAAACTTTAAATTATAAATTAGTCTTAAAATAGAAGTAAAAGCTAAGGAATTAAAAATTATAAATGCTTTATTTAGTGATACGTTAAATTATAATTTGTATTCTTCATGCATGTATTCATTCAATTAACATTTGTTCAATACCTCTAGCTTATAGATTTACATTATGAGAGTTGCTGTGGGCATGAACTCTTCTTTTAAGGCAATCCCTGCCTTGTCAGATAAGAGGTAGACATAGACATAAACAAATAAAAATGCAGTGTCTTGAATGTAATAATAGAAGCTTGTACTAATCACAATGGTAGCACTGAGAAGAAAGTTAATAATTTGACAAGGGACAAGGTATCAGGGAAGGCTTTAGATAGGAAGTAATATCAGGTCAACAAAGTTGGAGATGTATGCACATCCTAGACAGAGTAAAGAGCATAGGCAAATGTACAAGAATCCTGAAACACCTGGCTGAAAGGGGTCAACTACAAGTGGTTATTATTTCTGAAGCATAATGGTAAGAAGGAAATGGCACCAGCAGATGAGACTAGAGATGACCTTGAGGCTATAGGTAGACTATGAAGGGATTTAAGTAGTGGGTAATAGTCTATGATTTATATTTGGATAAGATTATTCTGATAATTGTATAGAAGAGAAATCAAAGGGAAAAGTGAATTAAGCTATCAATCATCCAGAAAAGAGATAAGCCCAAACCCAAATAATGGCAAAAGAGCTTGTAAGAAGATGGTAGAATCTGGAGACCTTTCTGGGACAAAATTGGCAGATCCTGGAATCTAAACAGATGCTGTGACAGTAGTATTGAAATAGAGGAGATAATCAAAGATAACACCCAGCTTTCTGCTTGAGTGACTGGTGAACAGCTGTGACGTTAAGGAAATGTGTTGCAGGGAAGAAGGATCTGATGTAAATGTAGGGGAATAAAATACATTTAGGCTTGTTGCATATAATTTTACTGTGAGACATCAAATTGGAGCTGTTAATATTGCAGCTGGAACTCAAGAAAAAGATCTGCGCTCTTTATTTGGGAGGCTGGTTCTCTAGTATGGTAGACTCTCGTGGGAAGATTTGAAGAACAAGTAGTTACTGTCAGCTAAAATGTAGTGATTATAATGTACATTAGTATGCTATAGAATAAGGTCCAAAATCCAGAAAGGCATTTATAAACTCTTGGTAGATTTGGTGGTAATTAGGTAACTGGAAACTCAACAATGCACACAAGTATCCCTGAGAAAACTGTAAGACATAGGATCATGGAGAGCCACCGTGAGCAGGAATAGACATGCTGTCAGGTATCAGAAGTAAATGTCTAATGATAGGTTTGAATGCAGAGAAATATATCGGTATGGAGCAGAGGAGAGAATTAAGGATGTTTGGGTTTTCATACCTGATGGCTTCTGTTTTCTTTAAATTAGGAAACAAAGTGTGCTTAGAACATTTACAATAAGAGGACAAGGGGATGAGGAGGGTACCAAGATGAATGCAGCTGTTCTAGCCTCACAGCACCTTAGATCCAGAGGTAACAATAAAGACTGTCCTGCTTTCCTGAAAGCTCAAACAAAATCCTCCGTTCTTTTTGTTGTTGTTGTCATATTCGGCAGAAAATAGAATATGTTATTATTCTATCCATGATTTCACCCTTATTTTAAACTTAGCTGTAAAATTAAAATACATTTTTCACAATCAGTTCTTTGCCAAACTTTTTCCAGTCATCTCTTGGTTAGACAAAGCTCTGCTCTTAGTACATTCTATAGAAGGGCACATGTGTACAATATTCTATCAGTTCTTCATGTTCGAGACTATATATATATATATATATATATATATGTCATTCTGTAGATGTCCCATGAGGTTGCTTCTCAAGCCTAGCCCCCTTTGGAGGCCTGATTCATGCCCCCCACTCTACCATGCAGAGTTGCATAGAGTGTTAGGATTACACAATATATATATATATATTTTTTTTTTTTTTAACTTGAAGGACAGCTTAGTTGGACATAGTATCCTGTGAGTACATTCTATTCCCTTAACTTTCTTGAACGTGCTCGTCCACTGTTGCCTTACTTTGCATGCTGTTTTGGAAAACTCTGATACCAATCTAATTCTTGTGACTTTGTGAGTTATTTCAATTTACTGCCTGGAGGCCCTCAAGGATTTTTTTTTCTTTAAGTAAACGATTCATTACAATTTTTTTGTTTGTTTAAAAGATTCAGTCTTAGAGGTGACTGTAACCATGTTGGCTTTCACTGGCGCTGGTAGGTCTAGACTTGAAAGGTGAAATCTAGACTTCAGGCTTCTTTTATATTTGGAAAATTTCTTAGATTATACATGTAAATATACATTCTATTCCACTTTGATTTTCTTCTTCAGGAGTACTAAATTAACTTGTGCTGTTTATCTGCCTTTCATTTCAACTACTGCTGCTTCTGATCCATTTTACTTCTGTATTTCATTTTCATTCACTTCAATTCTCTTTTTTTTTCTTAACATTTTTATTGGAGTATAATTGCTTTACAATGGTGTGTTAGTTTCTGCTGTATAACAAAGTGAATCAGCTATACATATACATATGTCCCCATATCTCCTCCCTCTTGTGTCTCCCTCCCACCCTCCCTATCCCACCCCTCTAGGTGGTCACAAAGCACCAAGCTGATCTCCCTGTGCTATGCGGCTGCTTCCCACTTGCTATCTATTTTACATTTGGTAGTGTATATATGTCCATATATACACTACCACTCTCTCACTTTGTCCCAGCTTACCCTTCCCCCTCCCCGTGCCCTCAAGTCCATTCATTCTCTAGTAGGTCTGCGTCTTTATTCCCATCTTGTCCCTAGGTTCTTCATGAGCATTTTTTTTTTTTTTTTTAGATTCCATATACATGTGTTAGCATACAGTATTTGTTTTTCTCTTTCTGACTTACTTCACTCTGTATGACAGACTCTAGGTCCATCCATCTTACTACAAATAACTCAATTTTGTTTCTTGAATTCTGTTTTATTCCCTGCTTTTATTCAATGTCCTTTATAAAATTTTCATTTGAATCTTTCTCTCTTGGGTGCCTTGTTTATTTATCTTCACTTCTAGTATAATGTTATCATTTTCTTCTCTTTCCTTAGTTAAATCAACTTTTGTTTTATTATAAACTGTCTTATGTCCATTTATAGTCCTACTATTTATTATCTGATTCAACGATGTTTTTAATATCCCTAGTTCATCATTTGAGTATATTTAATTTAGTTTGGGGTATTGTATTACAATTTTATTAAACTGCATGATTGTTTTCAGAGGAAAATTTTATCCTCAAAAATATGTTGATTGCCATTTCTGATTTATCACAGTAGTTTTGTATAGATGTGGTTTTTCTTATTTCTGTTCATTTCATGGACAGTATTCCTGGTTTGAGAATGCTCTCTTCTGTCCTCTTTTTTACAGTTTCTTTTATGGATGGTGTTGGTGGGGGTAAGAGAAGGATGCCATTTTGTTTCTGTCTGTTTCTTCAGGATTCTTTATTTTTTATTTTTTTTAATAAAATTATTTTCCTTCCTTGCCTCATTTTTTTGTTGAATACTATTCTTTCACTAAATGTGTGTCTCTTTCATGATTATTGCTCTCTGAGACTGCTACTTCTAGTCCCGCACAATTTAAATCCCCTTCATTTAATCAGTGCTGTTAACAGCTAAGCCCATCTGCTGTGTTTAGTATTTTGACACCTAATGTTTGACTTGCTCTTTCTGGGGATGATTTCACCTGTGCTTTGTTTATGTCCTCTGTGCCTTTTTACTCTTTTTTTTTTTTTTTTAACAGACATTCTTAAGCTTACCTTCTTTACTTTGTTCACAGTCATGCAGTTAAATTCTGTAGGAATTTTTTTTCTCTATTTATAGACAAGTAGGAGTGCAGTATTCTGAAGGGACAGGTCATACATGGTTTTATTTTCATCCTTGGTTATTTATATAGTTTTTAGGGACATTGAAGGGGAGATTCAGAAGCAGGCAGCCACCATTGTTCTCCTGACATAATCATATAGTCTTGACAGTTAGAGTTGACACAGATTTTGCAGTTCATCAGATTGAAAACTGTAACTTACAGATGAGAAAACAGGAGGTTAGAGAAGTAAATAAGTTGGTCAGAGTCAAATGGCTGTTTCAGGTAGGATATGACTGAATTCTGAGTTTCATTACTCTGAATTCCTGTTTTCTTTCCCAATATAGTGTGTTACTTCTAAAAAATAAATACAAATCAATAATTTTGGTATTGATAGGATACCTTAAATGATGAATGTCAAGATAACAATTGAGTAATAATATAGTGATAGATATTTTGGAACTTATTAGGTGAATATTTTCAGTACCTTTACAATGAGTGAGCAAGGCAACACCCAATGAACATGAGACACCATTTACTTGAAGGAGGTGAGGAGTTGTTCTTGTTTTTTAATGTACCTGAAATATGTTGAGAATTGAAAGACTACTTGTATTTCAGTAATATTTGCAATAATTTGAAAACTACAACTGTGCTTGTGTGCTAAGTTATTATTAATAAAACTGTTCCATTTCACTATCTTCAATGTAGAACTTTCTTCTGGTAAAAATCTAATGTAAGTTTGATTCATTGTAGTCATTGGTTACACATGAGAGTAATAGGTTTAAAATACTATGCAGTGCTTTCTAGGTCATCAGTGTTATATATTTCTTTATTTTAGTCAGATGATCATTAACTGTGGAAGGTTGATAAATGCCAATTTTATGTAAATAAAAACAAAACTATATATAGGTAAATATGTATGTGTATGTTAAACACTTTACAGGTTTATCTAGTTAAATAATTTGTCCTTAATTATGAGAAAATATTATGTAATTTTTACAATTTTTATATGATTCTGATTCTAGCCAAAATAAAAGTTTATTTTATTTATTTTTTTTAAGTTGAGGTAATGTTGGTTTATAACATTATATGTTCTGTGTGTACGTTATATTTTGACTTCTGTATACACTACAGCGTGCTCACCAGCCAAAGTTTAGTTTCCATCTATCACAATACAGTTGATCTTTTTTACCCATTTTTCCTTCACCCCAGCCCCCTTTCCCTCTGGTAACCACTCCTTTGTTTTCTGTATCTATGCATCTATTTTTATTAGGTTTGTTATTTTATTTTTATATTCTACATATGAGTGAAATCACTTAGTATTTGTCTTTCTTCTTCTTCCTTTTTCCTCTCTTCTCCTTCTGGGATACCCATTATCCTAATGCTGCCCTTTTTAATAGAGTCAGATAGTTCATATAGAATTTATTCTTTTTTTAAGATCTTAATTCTCTCTCCTTTTCTACCAGTATAATTTCTAGATTTCTATCTTCAAGCTCACTAATCCTGTCTTCTGTATGGTCTGCTCTATTTCCAGTGCTTTCTAATGCATTGAGTACTTCAGCTCCAGAATTTGGTTTTTTTTTTTTTTTTAGAGTTTCAGTCTCTTTGGTAAAGTATTCATTCTGTTCATTAATTTATTTCTGAGCTCATTGGATTGCCTTTCTTGCAGCTTGTTAAGTTTCTTCATGTCAGCTATTTTGAATTCTCTTTCAGTGAGATTGCAATATTTCATGACTTTGGTTTCTGGAGAATAATCATTTTCTTCCTTTGATACCACAATACTGTGTTTCTTCATGGTGCATGTTGAGTTTAGTTGTTTTTCTGCCGGCCCATTTGAAGTAGTGAACACCTTGCTTGTTTAGATAAAACGCCACATTCCCAGCAGCTTGATTTTATTTGCTGGGTTATAATTAGAGGTTTTTCTTTTGTTTTCCAGTAGGTGGCACCATAGCACAAGTTTTTGGTTTCTCTTACCTGTGCTGCCTCTGGTTATATTTGAGAATCTGCACTTTCCACCCTCCAGGGCATCTGCCAGAGAACTGTTGCCCAGTGGCCTCCTTGTCACTGTTTTGCCTCTGGGGTCATTGGTACCTTGCTGCTGCTGGTGTTGCTAGCATCACTGCCTGGGGCAGCAGGATAGTGGGTGTCTCTTCTGCATGGGGGTGGGGGTGGGGGAGGGGTGATTTTCCTGAGTCACTGGCTCCACTGCTGCAGGGGAGGCGGAGGGGGAGAGATCAGGCTGCAGATGCCTCTTCGGGGTTGCTGGGCTTGTGAGCACCACCACTGCCAGCAGAGGGGCTGGTGTCACATGCACCTCTGCAACTGTAAGCTTGGGATTGCAGGCCCAACTGCTGCTGCTGCCTGATTCCCTGTGGCCGTGGGTATGGATGTGGCTGGAAGGCCAGAGTCGTATGCATTGCCTTCCCTGATGCTACCAGGTTCTCTGGGGCTAGAGGGCTCAGCAGTCTTGGCCATCCATCTGGTATCACAGGCACCATCTCCACTGTTTCCCTGGTTCCACCACTTCTGTGTGTCCCAGTCAACCCACCTTTAGATGTATGGATGTGTGGAATTCTCCAGTGTTCTGGTATGTTGGGTAGAGACACCTTTGTTGAGTTATGGATGTTTTACTGGTTGTAGATTGAAGGGAAGAGAGAATGTCTCATGCCACCATGACGCTGATGTCACTTCTCAGAAACCTCTTTTATTGACTCTGAAAAAGTCAAATGAGGATTCATTAAAAGACAGCCAAAACATATGATTAAATGAAAATTCATCTAAAATTATAATTTCTAAGGTGCAACTCATCACACATATTATCAGCAAATTATGTCTCGTGAAGATTGCAAACATGGAATGCATAATGAACGCTCACAGATATATCTTTTCTAACATTTTTATGATTCATAATATTTAAAATTTAGCACCATAAATTGATGATGAAAAATTTGAACACTGAAAAGTAATTGACTTTTACCTCTCTGAAAAGTGACTAACATTAAAGTGTTTCCATAGAACAGAAAATGTCCTTTGTGGCTATAAGAACGTCTGCAAGGGACAGTGGTAGGAGGTGATGTCACAGAGATAGTTGGCAAAAATGGAGGGAGCTGTGTTTAGATCACGTAGATCTTAATAGGGTTTGAATTATACCCAGAATTGGGAAGTCACTGTAGGGTTTTGAGCAGAAGAGTAAATATGTATTTTATATTTTCTAAGGATCACTCTGGTTGATGTGTTAAAAAAAAAAAAAGCACCTTAAGACAAACAGGGAAATTAGTTAAGGGGCTATTGCAAGAGTACAGGTGAGAGATCATTGTGGATTTGAAAAAATTGGTAACTGTGAGAAGAGTTAAGACTGTGAGAAGAACAGGTTCAGGGACAAAAATCAAAAATTCTGTTTTACATATAATAAGTTTGAAATGCCTACTGATATTCAAGGAAGCACGTGGAGTAGGTGGTTGTATATACAAATCAATAACTTAGAGTAGAAGTTGCCACAGATGATCTACTGTGTCAGATGCTACTGAGAAGTCAAGGAAGGTGAAGGCTGGAAAATGACTACTAATTTGACAGAATGAGTGACTTGACAAAGCATGATGGGAATGACTTTTTGAGTGCTTGGTAGAAGAGGAATTAGAGGCAATAAATAACAGACAACTCTGTAGAAGGATAATAGGTGGAGGGAAATGTGGGACAAAAGGAGGTTTTTGATTGTTTTGTTTTTACATGGGAGATATTCAGCTAATTCTCATACTAATGTGGATAATCTTGTACAGTGCTACTCAAAATACTGGTCCATAAACTATGTCTGAGAAGTCCACCGAGAGATAGTAAGTTTGTGTCAGAATGTAAATAAATGCACCACTTCTTTTATTGACAGAGCCTCACTATGGAGAAAAAAAAAAATGTCAGGTGAATTAAACAGTATGTTTAAGGACATAATTGTTTTATATTCTGGGAAAAGTCCTTATTTTGTAGCAGATTAGTAACAAACATTTTGTGGGTTTTAGTTTAGTAGCAAAGTGGGAGGGAGAAAATTGTTGAAACAATAAAGAAACTTATAGAGAATGGTAGCTGCATCCTGCTATTGCTAGCCCAAGGAACTGCGCTGTTTGTTAGTTTTATCAAATTCTGTCCACACCCAGGTTCAATGTGCCATTTGTTGCCTGCCAGGATCCTGACTGATACATTTATCAAACCTTTATTAATGCCTTCTGGGCATCAAACTCTCCTGTCAGATAAATAGGTAGGTAGTTAGGTTAGTTAGCAGATAGATAGATAGATAGATAAATAGATAGATTAGATAGATAGAGACAGATAGATATCAATAGATAGGTGTCATTGTAAATCATTTAAGCTTGGTTGAAAGAAGGAAGAACAGAAACTATGTGAAATTTCTTTGCATAACTCTACCTTCTTACTCCTGGCTGTGCATTAAAATCACCTGGGGCACTTTAATAATATACCCCGTCTCAGGAGACAGAATCTGATTTGATTCATCTAAAGTGGATTCAGAGATTAGCATTCTTCGTTTCCCTAGGGGATTCTAATGTACAGCCAGGCTTAGGAACTATTTTAATAAGGATTCAGAGGTATAAAAGCCTTGCTGAGTGAACTCCAAGAAATAACAGTATAGCAGAGGGAAAAGGCCATGTAAATAAATAGCTTCATTCAGTGGACATTAAACAGAAAGGTCATTTATGAAAATAATTTAAATTGATATTATTGATAAAATTATGAGTCCATATTTAAGTAGATAATCATATGCAAATTACTTGGACATCTATACAACTGGTTATTTAAAATAACCGTAATCATAATAGCCATACTTAAAATGCAATTAGTAGGTATGAAGCATGAATCTAGTGCTATACTTATATTAACTCTGATATAAACTCCATACAATCCTAATGGCCTAGGTATTGTTACTAACCAGTTTTTACAGATGGGGAAACTGAGGCACAGAGAAGTTAAGTAACTTGTATATGGCCACATAACTATTTTATGTTGTTTCACACTGCCTTTATGCATTTCTGCTGCCAAAATTAACCACTCTTCCTTTGCAGGTTAGCCCAATGTCAAATCACTATAGTATCATTTCTAAGATGTTGTCTTTTGCTTAAGCAAACTTAATTCGCTTCCATACTGTCCTCTTCCATTCTTTGTTCATATACAGCTTCATAATCTCTTATTTTCTCCAACATTCTTCCTGCACATTTTTTATCTTCTTACTTTATTTTTATTTCAGGAATCCCAAAGTTTTCTATAGCAGGCAAATTATCAAAGATTACTCTACCATTTATTGTACATTCCTGTGATACAGGCCCTAATTAATTGTCTATTATTCCTGGCTTCCCTTAGTCTTTACAAAAGGCTTGAAAGCTAAGACGTTATTTACATTTTGCAGCTGCTTTAAAGGTTCATTATCTTGCCCAAGGTCACAGATCTAATAAGTGGTTGACCTGGAATTTAAACCCCCCAGTTCTAATTCCAGAGTTCTTAATGACTGCAGTTTGCTGTGCCATTAGAAAGACTGATCTCTCAAGTTAGAACATAAGTTCTCTTTGGTGCCGCTTGTCCTTTTGCATTAAACTGTCCCATGGCCAGAACAAGGTGGCCAACTATAAAAGAATATCAGCCTTTCTACCCCTGGGGCCATGAAGAACAGCAAAAATGCTTTCTCAGGGCTTTGCTTTTACCGTTTACTGTCTACTATATGAAGTAGTAAAGATGCTGATTTTTAAACAGTGGCAGAGTATAGCCTTCATTAATACATTTTCCCAGATATGAGTTGCTGAGACATCTTTGTTCATAGCAGCAACCTATCAATATTTTATAAATATGTATATATTTTCATCATCAAAATATATCATATAACTTACCAAGTTCAAATTCCTAGAAGATACAAAAACAAAGAAATGCATAGGAAAGCATAAAAAAGAAGTTGATTTCTGGTCCTGGATTTAGAGAGAGATCCTGGATTTACCTCAAGTGTTATGTTTCATCTGTCTTTATAACTTCTGACCAAATATGTATATATCTCTATATATTGCAAGTGTACTCTTCTTCTGAAAAATTTAATTGCCATTCATTTTCCTAGTGTGGAGTGACATGGATTAGATTCAAGTCAAGTAGGTTAAATTTTTCTATGTTACATTGTTTAAACTGTGTAAGTTTTTTTCTCACAAAGTAATTCTTTGTCCCTGACTCCTTCCTCCCTGGTGGAGGATAGACAGAGATGAGAACTGTTCTCCAGTACAATCACTGATCCTACAGAAATGTTTTCATCATAGAAAACTTAGTAAAGGGAAGGCCAAAGCAAATGAGAGCAGTATGGGGTGGGCTAGATAATAGGCATAAAAGAAACAGAATACTTCAGAGAAGAGTTTGTGGTCCAGATCACTCAGCCTTAGAGGCAATAGAGAACTCTAGATGGACCACTAGTTTCCTTCAGAAATTATTAGCTAGTGGTACTAGTTCAAACTTGTAGCAGTTCCTGATTTTTAATGAGCATTTGAAAAATATATCCAAGAGATGTGTCTGATTAGAAATAAAGGACAATAGAGAGAGATCCAGACACAAAGAGGGGAGCTGTCATAAATTAACAAAGTTTTCCCAATGAGAAATTAAAATAGAAACTTGGGAACAGGGTGCATGGGGGAAAAAAAAAGGCAGCAAGTAAGTACTTAGCCATGGTAAGCCCTTTGAAAATGCTCACTGAATGAAAAATGAATAAATAGTGAGGAGAGAGAATGGACATATGCACTATAAATTAGGTTGAGAAACTGCAGCCTGTTGCTCATGTGGAAAGGCAGGAACTCTAATCACCTTCCACACACTGGATCGCATTGGCTCACTTTCCAATTGTCCAAGAAAAAATATGTCCTGACTCAGACTTGATTAAAGAATCAGTCTCATACATTCAACCACTTCATGATCATATTCACCTTAGTGTCATCCTAAACCCCTCACTTTTTCTCAGTCCCCACATCTACTGTTTCACTAATTCCTCCTGCCGCTGCTTGTTACCTATTTCTCAGATCTATCCCCTTGTTAGTATTCTTTCAGCCAGTGTCTCAGTACCTCAGCATTTCACGCCTGGACATTTAAAACATCTTCCCTTCTGGTTTACCTGTCCTCTTCAAACCATCCCCTTCATTGCTCAGAGTAAATATCTGAAATATAAATCTTGCCCAGTTATTCTCCTTCATGACACCTTTACTGTCTAGCATTTATCTCTTGAGTAAAATCCAGTATCTTCATCAAGGTATTAAAGGTTCTCCATGATTAAATCTTATGACCCTCTTTTCCTCACTTCCCCCATTACCTATCATTCACTATATGCACCAATGATATTTTGTTTCTGGAACAAGTCATGTTATTTTCGATCTCCTTTCCTTGTCCATCTTATATAGTTGTCCTGGAATGCCCTTCCCTCACATATTATTCAGGAACTTCTGCTCTCCCTTTTATCCAACCACAGCTCCTATGCTTCTCTGAGTCTGAACTATTCTGCACAGATTTGTTTGCTAACCTCTTTTGTAAAAGTACTGTAATTTTCAAACGTACCAATGCAAACAGCGAATATTTTAAGTTGATTGTTTTGAATATATAAAATATTAAAAAATATGTTCAAGATTGTAACAGTACAGACTTCCCTACTAATTACTAAAAGGAATTAAGTTGGCTGTATTCCACAAATTGTTTTCACCAGTCTTTTGCTATTCTTTTATTTACCATTGTTACATACTTTAACAATTTATGTTTTTAAGAAGAATCACCATTGTGCAACAGTATACAACAAAATATCATCTTCACCACATTTTAATACCTCAGATAATGATCATTTATATGTGTTTGAGTGTAAATATATATAGTATAGAATATCATAGTGTAGACTTAGATATAAAGGCAGAAGGGGCCAGGGCTAATGTGCTTATCTTATCATATTTTATCTGTTCAAAGAACAAATTAATATATAAAGACTAAATTATATTAAGTCACTTCTAATGATAAAACAAAAGGTTTCATAAATTTCTTAATTATAGCTACTTAACCATTACTTTATAGGAGAAATAACAAATGGAAAAGTTTTGAACACATAGTCTCCAAATTTACCATTAAGCATAAATATGATAAATTGAAAATTTAAACAAATATATGAAATATACTTTTATTAAAGAGTAAGATAAAATTAGGCTAAATTACTTTTAATCAAAGTACAAGCTCAAGAATTTTTAGAAAAATGTAACTTGTCTTGATCCAGAAACTTACTTTTTGGGATACTTTTCTTCTTCTTTGCCTTGTTCTAATTTTGATATTTTTATTAAACCTTCAAAGAACTGTATATTGATTTTATATAAAATTATGAACAGCATATTTAAATTTTTTTGCTTATAAATGAAAATGTTCTCTTTACATTCATTCAACAAATCCTTTAAATCTCCCTTAGTAAGCAAATATAACAATGGAAGCCATGAATGTATTTCTGAAAGACGTTTTTTCCATTAAAATTCCCATTTCTTAATTCATTTTAACAGTTTAGAACTTGCTAACATGTCACTTGTGTTACTTCTGTTGGAAGTGGTTCTTTTTTAAAGCCATGTAGCAAAATAAGATATTATGTTGGACCACTAATTATATCTGAAGATATAAAAAGTTTAAACCTTTAGTGAAATTCAATATTTTCAGCTGCCTTTAAATGAGAAGGAGAAGGCTTAGTTGCAATTTTCTAAAATATAGGGCCACTAGCAAGAAAAAAAAAGAAAACAAAAGCAATAAAAAAACCACAAGAATTTCATGTGTGGGAAAATCAGAGAAGCATCTATACTTCATAATCCTGTCCAGAGCCCAATGTATATTAATGTAGCACTTTGAAAGTAATATAGTTCCCACATGAAACAGGATTATTCTCTATACCCAAAATTATATTTCTGTTCATTTGAAAGCAAAATTTGTTTGCACAAATTTCAATAATTACTTAAAATACTTAAAAATAATTTAAGTAAAAATAAATTACTTAAATTTAATTTAATTTACTTAAATTTAATTTACTTAAATTAAGTTTACTTAAATTAAGTTTTATTTAAATTTACTTAAATTAATTTACTTAAATTAAATTTTACTTAATTTACTTAAATTAAATTTACTTAAATTTAATTTAAGTAAAAATAATTACTTAAAAATTACGTAAAAAATGAATTTAATAGAAAACATTTCCATTTTATTTTTTTGGCCATACCACACAGCTTGTAGGATATTAGTTCCCCGACCAGGGATAGAACCCGTGCTCCCAACGGTAGAAGCACAGGGTCCTAACCATTGGACTGCCAGGGAATTCCCATTTTATTTTAAATCAAAATAATTAACATATAATAAATACAGTTTTTCTGGACTAAAAATAGAAATAAAGGTCCTTATTTTTAGATACATTATTTTGGCATGTGGATTCAAAGAGTTATGATAGATGACACATTGTTATTTAGATAAAGTGGTCAGGCTATTAAATTTCAAGTAATATTTGTGGTATTAATAAAATATATTGTGGGGACAAAGGAAGGAGAAAAATTTACTGTTGATTCTGTTAAATATATTTGATAGGATTTTTCCCTATAAAATATATCCCTCACCTCTTTCTTGAACTCCATATCAAATTGTTAATATTTTCATCAGGTTGTACAACAAATCTTTAAGCTCAACATGTGCAAAACAAAGTCTTTACATTTTACCAAAACCCTATTTTCATATTCTCCACACCCCCATGATGACTCATCTACTTCAGAATCATCTTCTTCAGAAACTTCAGAATCATCTTCTTCTCAACCTCCCATCCATTCTTTTTCTCAATTACTTGTTTAAATGATCCCATCTCTTAGAAAGAGGGATATACCTTTATCTCATCTCAGCCATTTATTCTTTTTTGTTTTTAACTTGACTCACTATAGTCTTCTAACTGGTCTCTATGTCCCTAGTATATGCCTTCTTCATTTCAAATTTATCTTTATAAAGCATAAATTTGATCATGTAATTTTCTGCTTCACTAACACAAACCAGCCAAAAGCCAACCAACCAATTAAGAAAAACAAAAGACTTTGATAAATCTGTGTAGATTAGATTATGTGAAATCAAGTTAGGAAATTAATTTTAAATAATATATAGTAAAGTATAAACTTCTTGGAATATCATATTGAAGCTTTTATAATTTGCCTACTACTTATTTTCAGTATGTTTACAAACAACATGGAAAACAACAAAGAATCTGGCAATTTAATTAAATGAAAGTCAGATAAAGAGCTCTACTGAATACTTATTTTCTAACTACAAGCAGTTAAAGGTGTTGACCCTTTACCTCTGTAGCTCTCAGAACATTTAGCATAGTACTGTGGACAGAACAGCTCTTTGGCAATAGTATGTATTTGAATGAGAAGTAAAATAATTTGCCCAAAGAACTTAGCAAGAACCTCACTTAATAAGGTAGTTTTTAGTTCAGAAATATGTGCATAATCAAAGACACAGAAATGCCATCTGGTGGTAACTTACGCAAAGCAGCTGCATTAAATGACATCTACTGCTAATAGAAGGTAAACTAGAAGTTTGGGGTTGACAATATAAAAAATCATATTAAAGGCAAATAATTATAAATACACTATTGTTCACATAGTTCACCTTGTTAACTAAAACATTCACCTTCAGGATATTTGGCTGGAGTCAAGTAGAGTTTCACTGACGATACAATGGAGCCAATCTCATTAATTATAACTTCCAAGTGCGATACATACATATACACATGCATGGAATATGATGTATTAATACAGTAGCACTTGCATACAAATGAAACAAATATGAGGGCATGCTCAAAAATGTTTTACCAATACAAGTGTATACTCAAAAATATTTCTATATTGTGGTTGTAAACGTGTGAACTAATCACAGAAGAAAAAAAAAACTCTTTGTAAGTATTTTTGACAACTTCCTAAATAGCTTTGATACAAAGTTACAGGAGCCAGAATTCTGTAAAATACCAATGTCTTACTTTATACTTGGGTATGAATAAAATAAGGTAAGATTCATAATGAAAAATATTTCTAGATCTTACCTCTAGTATAGATTTCAGTAGTTTATTTGAAGCCAAAATGTTCAATTCCCAAGTCAGACAGTAAAATAAAAGGGTGAAAAGATTAAATTAGCTATGTATTTTTTACATATATTCTACATATATTTATAAACTATATGTTTATATGTTTTACAACATATTTATTTATAATATCAAAATTAATAATTGCAGTCTACTTCAACTAGAATCAGTTTATTTAGGAATTCCACTGGCAATCTCCTTTTTTGTAGGTGATTGAGGTATTTCTATTCAGCAGCACATTTAATGAGAAATAAATGAAACTAGGGCATGGTCCCTCCAGTAAGTGCATCTTGAGTTGGCTCCATGTTAGTAAATAAATTAGAAGAGTGACCGAGGTCATTTGAAGATGTCCCACGGTTAATTGAAACAGAGATTGCATCTACTTCTTTAAAAAAAGACATGGGTGACTTCTGAATCAGCCCTCCACTTTTTTCTTATGGAAATTCCTGTACTAGAAAATGGCACGACTTTGGGGAGAAATTTGTTTGAATAATCACATCTTCACAAAAGAGAATATTGTTCAGTACTGAGGTTTTAAAGGAGAATTTTTTTCCAGTAACAGATACTGTTAGCAATGCCTCATAAGACTTTTAAATCAAACACGTTAAAATTAGGACTCTCCCGCCTGCCGATGCAGGAGACGCGGGTTCGTGCCCCGTTTCGGGAGGATCCCACATGCCGCGGAGCGGCTGGGCCCGTGAGCCATGGCCGCTGAGCCTGCGCGTCCGGAGCCTGTGCTCCGCAAATGGGAGAGGCCACAACAGTGAGAGGCCCACATAACGCAAGAAAAAAAAAAAAAAAAAATTAGGACTCTCAGGGGTCCACTGAGCCATTCCCCTAAAAGAGCAGCACTGGTCTGACT
>NW_006796614.1:549116-575139 GCF_000442215.2 Lipotes vexillifer | reverse complement strand
CTGGAGATTAATGCTGGAGATTTGGGAGGAAATATGACTACAGAAATGTAAAAACACCTTAAGTTACAAATTATTTTAAAAACTCATTGAAGTTCAAGAAAAAATGTAACAATAAATTATTATTTTCTTAATTTATACAATACTCGTTTGGCCCCCAAACAATGCAGTATTCACTGTTAGTTTAATAGGCTTCAATTTCCATTAGCAGTATTTAAATTCCTTTATGTTAATGAATGATCTGCATTTACACATAATAGCTTTTAATAAAAGTTATGGACTAAACCTTTTAGTTATCAATAATCTAACATTTAGGTGTAGTGCTAAGGATAAAATAGAAAATTAAAACTGACATTTCATTTTGTCCCAACAAATAACTGAAATTAAGTATCTGCCTGAGATTGTCTTAGTCTGTTCTAAAAGGAGAGTGAGCAATTCTACCCCCAACCTCTGACTGCTCTTGAAGATCAAAAGGCAGACTTACACTTTCATCTACTTCTGCTAGAAAAACAGTTTTACTCCTGGAAGTTTTCGTGTAGAATCTGCATGTTACATTGGTTATTTGTGGCCATGTCATATTCTCAAATTATTTTTAACAAAATTGATGATAGAATAGTGTCATATGCCAGGGATGGGAGGTATTTATGGGATAGCAGTGAGTGCAGTAGTTAAGAGTTTAATATTGGAATCAGATGGTGTGGTTTGGATTTGGATCCCAATACTTACTTGCAGTGTGACCTTCATAAGGTTACTTACTTTGCCTACATTTCATTTTCTGTAATATATGGTTAATAATAGTATCTCATAGTGCCATTGAAAGGAAAACATTTAAAGTACTTAGAAAAGTGCCTGGCACATACAACACTAAATAAATAATAGCTATTATTCTCAGAATAATAATTATTACTACAAGACATAATTTTCCTCAAACACAGAATTTCTTTCAGTCAAAATTTTGTTACGACTAAGAAAATTACAGTGAATAGCATAAATGTTATTAAGAGCAAATAACACATTTTACAATAATAGTTTGAAAATAAAATCAACTTATGGTGTTCAAATTGAATAACATAAAGAATCCTGTATATTAATCAAATACAGAATGTATATACTATCACAGTAATTGTTATTCAGTAGTTACTCTTTAAACATTGCCAACAAAGATCTTATCATCTAGTAGGAACCAAATAGAATTCATGATATTAGTTGTACATAATTCAATACAATGTAAATTTTATGAATTTGTCATTAGGGCTTTCTTTATCATTCTGAAATTGAGTTCTGATCCTAGTAGAGAATTTTTATGTAGTATCATAACTAATTGTAATGAAGCTATCACTAACCTTTCAGTAGTGCAGACAACTTCATCTAGGATAGGTCATCAAAGACAAGTGATATTTGTACCATTTAATACAATGGGCAAAGCCTCCTTTATCTCACAGCTGTTTACTTCATTGATTCTGCCCTCCTTCCTGAAAATCAGAACCAATAGGGATTTTGATTAATTCCTTCAGTTGTATATTTAGGCCTTTATCCCTAACTTGTCTTTTAAACAAATATATCCACAAGATAGCTAGCTAGCTAGCTAGCTAGATAGATAGACAGAAAGACAGGTAGACAGACTACAAGAATCATGGGTACTTGAAGTAACAAGTCATTCTCATTCTCTAATAATTCAAGTAAAACATCTTTTCTTTAATGGGAAAAAAAATAAGCAAAAATACTCATTGAGACACTCCAATAAAAAACCTGTACACCAGTATGATACATTATTATTCATTGTTTCAATGTACTAAAATTTGCTACAATTTAAAAGTTGAAATAAATAAGTTGGGTGGGGGTCAAAATATAAGATACTTCCAAAATGTAAAAAAATAAATGAATTTTGCATTCCAGTGTAGCATATGTGCAACTCAGAACATGATGTTGAGGCAATTATGTTATTAACTGATTGTTTTCTAAGAAAAGCAGGTGGTAAAATAAATTGTGTTCTTGGGAATTTTTCTTAGACTTCCTATTTCTAGAGAGCATTACTTCCATGAAGAATTAAAACAGAGTTAGTGAAAGGGCTCCCATATTTTCGCTTAATGGAGAAATGTTTACCTGTCCACATTACCAGTGAAATTTTGCTATTCTGGATTTATTCTTTTGGGCAAAAATCCAGTGTTTAAAATAGGAATGCCTAAGGATAATTTTAAGTTATCATTGGTTTTACTTGGGTACCAGAGAAGAGAAAGGTCTGCAGCTGGTCCAGACACATGTTGGGAGTCCACTCTTGTAAGTTTAATGAGCTGTTCTAAAATATGCATTGAGTATAGACTTGGAACAAGCAACCAATATGTTATACAGGTATACCCCACTTTTATTTTATTTTATTTTTTATACAGCAGGTTCTTATTATCTATTTTATACATATTAGCGTATATATGTCAATTCCAATCTCCCAATTCATCCCACCACCACCACCACCCCAACTTTTCAAACGTTTGCTTCACGCCACTTCATTTTCATGAAAGATCTACATTAGTACCTGTTTTCACTAACCAAAAGAAACCTGAAGAGGATTTTTCACTTTTACGGAAAGAAGTGAAAGGTGAAAATGGCGTTCAGCATTGCTTTTCAGTTAGCTGTTGTAGAGGCAATGTGCACCCTGGGCAGTGAGAGTGACACCACCAAGCTCCTTTCCTGGGAACTACACTCAGCATCTCAGCGTCAAGCTGCCACAGCTTTGAACTATGTCTGTTGCATCTATGCTTTATCTCAGTATATTTTGTGCACCTATTAGTAAGATGTGTCCTAAGGTAATTGCTTCTTCGCTTTACTCTCTATGGCTTACAGAATGTTTCATAGGATTGCTTTGTTTTTGGATAGTGGGGGAAACCTGTACCCCTCTTTTCACATAGCCAGAACACAGTCTTGGGCACTGAGGGTTGAAAGTGAAGTGGTACCCCTCACTATTACATCTAAGAAATCACTCACAAAATATGTGTTTCTAATCTCCACAGCTCTGAACTCTGCTAGTTGAGGTCTTACTTCCTAAGAGGACAAAGGAAGTCCACTAGGGGATGCAACAATTCCATTTTTCTTGTGGTGGAGATTGTCCCCTGACTGTATTCAGCTTCTTAAACCACCCATCAACAGGCAAATAAAGGATTTACTGTATTGGCTGCGGTGATTGACCCTGATTATAAACGGGAGATAGAGTTGCTGGTGTACATTGGGATCAAGAAGGAGTATGTATGGAAGCCAGTAGATTTTGTAGGCTACCAATGAATACTTTGCACAGAAATAAATTAATGAAAAATGACAGCAGATATCAACAGGTTCATAAATGGCTCAGACACTTCAAGAATAAAGATTTGGATCATATCATCATGACCAGCTGAAGTGGTGGCTGAGGGCAAAATATGAAACACATGGTGAAGAAAGAAATATGGACACCAAAAATGGCTTTGTGAACAATTGCAGGAAAAAAAAATAAAAGAATGGGATAACTATCAATATTTTCTCCCTTGCTTTGTTATGGACATGTTTGCATATGTATAGACCAGTTTTTGTTCTTTCTTCTTCTATTTCTCTACAATTTAATATAAGGCACGTTAGTGGTGGTTAGCCTTGTCATATAGGCTTTAAGATGTCAAGAGACTTTGTGACTGAGCTAGGTGATGGGAACTAACAGTAACTGCTGGGAAAGTGCATCTTTCCTTTGGAGGAGAGAGTAAACATGTCTTCATCTATTCAAAGGCAGATTCCCCTGTTCAGTATTGATTTCTCCAATGGGAGGCACTCACAAGAGACTTTATGGCAAAAAAGAAACAAAAGCTGCTGTCCCTCAATAGGAAGGTGGGTTCAGGGGCTTCATCGAATGGCAGATATATAGTTTTACCAGAGGTTTCACGGCCTTCTCCCTGAAAATTGCCTACTTTGAGGTTACACACAGCTGGGATTGTCAGCAGCAATTCCCAGTGATTCTTGCACTTTCTGATTTACTGAATGCTGGAAGACGCTTCCCTGTTCTATCACTCTCTGGCTCTTCTCTGGTTTTGTAAACTTTTGATTTCCTATATTAATCCTTCTTGTCTCAATAACAGAGAAGTTTCTCTTTTCCCATTAGAACTCTGTCTGTTACAGTAATTACTATATTTTCTCCTAACAAACACTTGAAATTACTGCTCTGAGGAAAATGAAAGCTTCTCAACATAATTCATATCCCTAAAATCTCAGCTTCTCCCCATCTTTTGGATGAAACTGTAGGTTTGTGTATTTTGAAAGGAGATCTAAAGTGACTTTTATCTCCACTAATATAATAGCTCTCACTGTGATAGAGGAAGACTAGAGTTGATTACATCCTGATTTAGACCTCCATTCAGCATTTTCTTCTTTTTGAATCAGGTCCCTCCACCACTTAGTACTGTGTCTATCCCGAGTGAACGAAGAATCCACAGTGCTCATATAATCTGTCAAATACCAGTATGTATACTTCCCATCATTCTCGCCTACTTTCCAGCAGCTTTCTATCAAGTGTGCTGTGCTTTCTATCAAGTGTGCTCTACTTTCTGCATGTGCACCTTATATTATTCATCAGACTTTTCTCGTATTCAGCCTTTCTCCAACCACACAGGCCCATTCTTCCCAAAACTACTTTAATATTTCAAGATAAGTTTTGGCAATTTATGTTCACTTTCTTTTTCCTTCATAAGGACCACAGACAAAGGCAATTTAGTCAGTTAAAAACTAGATGATTTGTAAGTGCAAAGAAAGTTGGGATAGCGAGTGGAACTCTTTAGGTCTCAGCGTCTTTAAAACTCCTTATGGGGCTTCCCTGGTGGCGCAGTGGTTGAGAGTCCGCCTGCCGATGCGGGGGACACGTGTTTGTGCCTCGGTCCGGGGGAGATCCCACGTGCCACGGAGCAGCTGGGCCCGTGAGCCATGGCTGCTGAGCCTGCGCGTCCGGGCCTGTGCTCCGTAACAGGAGAGGCCACAGCAGTGAGAGGCCCGTGTACCGCAAAAGAAAAAGAAAGAAAGAAAAAAAAAAAACTCCATATGTATTGGGGGTGAACAAACTCTTTGCTGGTATTACATAAGTTGACAAGGTGTAAACAAAGCGTGTATAGGCATTTCCTACGATAACTCCTAACAGCAGTTTATTAGCTCTGCTCCCATTCTATATAGATCTCCTCTAATACTTCCTTAATGTTCTTTCCACTAACAGGTCATTTATAAAATCATTTAAACAATGTTAGACGTTCAGGAAGAGCTCCTGGTGCATAGAGGCTCTTGAGCTGTTTCTGCACACCACTTTTTTTTCACATGTTTATAATGAGGCCTTTTTTTCCCAATTTAATTCAACTTTATTTAACAGCATTGCCTAAGTATCAACCATGGCCCTGGAATCCAATTATGTTCATCCTTTCCAGAAATAGTAAAAGAGATACATTTCTCCTATAAATGTATTACTTTAAATTTTACTTAGTCTTTCTTTGTAAAACTGAATTATTTTAATTATAAAAGCAATACATGCTTTTATATTAAAAAATAAAGATATTTTTTAAATAAAATTAAACAGAAGAAAATATTGGGTTGGCCAAAAAGTTCATTCAGGTTTTTCTGTAACGTGGGGGAAAACCTGAACGAACTTTTTGGCCAACCAAATATCTGTGGTTCCCATGCATTTCCAAATCTTTGCCCCAAAGTAACAGGTTTTTCATTTAATATTTTTATTTTTAATACCACTTACCACCATAACTTTATACCTAAACCTACACCTCTACTTGTTGATTTATCAGAGTTATGTAGTAACTTTTGACACCAGCAATGAAAACTATGGAATTAATGTGTTTTACTTCTCATCTATCTTAGCCACTCCATTTTCCAACTGAAATAAGTATATAGACATTTTTAGTTTTTTTAATTACATATCGTACTTAAAATCTTATTTTAAAACATTTTTATCAAGGAAAAAATCAAGGAATAAGTACACATGGTTGCAAGAACTGACGAGCTTATGATAAAAAGAGTACTAATCTCTCCTTCTTACCCCACAGGGAACATTTTAAAGCTATTTTTATTTTCAGTTTTCTGGGTGCTGTTACCTCAACAATTCTAGATAAATAAATGTATACCTCTATTATTTTATATATATTTTAGATTTTATATATATATATATATATAGACTCTCTGGGGGAAAAAAAAAAATTAGAATATCACTCACTTACCCTACCCTCTTTCTTTTCCTTGTCTCCTCCTAATGGGAACAAAAAAAAGAAAGAGAGAGAAAGAGAACAATGCCTTGAAAGCCAATGAAGAAAGTATATCAAAGAGAAGTGTGTATAACCGGTAGGGTTATATTGCATGATAGGTAATGAGAGAAGGACTAAGAATTTATCATTGAATTTTATAAGATGAAAGACATTGGTGTTTATTACAACAGCAGTTTTTATGGAGTTGTTGGGGAAGAGGTTGATTAGAGTTGTTTTAAGAGAGAGCGAGAGGTGAGGAGTTGTAGACATGGATTATTGACTGTTATTTTCAGAAAACTGACTGCAAAAAAGACTAGAGAAATGGAGTAGTAGTTGGTGGGGGACACAAAATCAAGAGAAGTATTATTTTAAAGTTCAGAGAAACACTATCATTTTTGAACCCTGATGGGTATGAACTAGAGAGTGAAAAAAAATATGATGTAGTAGAGAAAGGAGAATCACTGGAATGATGTTCTTGATTAGGAGAAAACATAGATGATCTAGCGCTCAAGAGGATAGGAGATGGTAGGTGGGTAAATAGAATGATGAGAGTCTGTAAAATTTTCTTTTTGATTGATTTGGATTTCTCAGTGAAGTAGGAAATAAGGTTACCAACTTGTGACTTTGTAAGACCAGTAACAGAAGATGTAAAATAATTATCCAGGATAATATAGACCCACATCATTACTGCCCATACGTTACAAATGATTGTGATTTGAAGCAAGATTTCCTTTTGACTGGAAAAAAGAAAAGAAAAGAAACTACTTAGTTTGGAGGAATATAATATTTTGAATAGATATTTTGTAATTAAAAAATAAAAGCCAAAGAACATTTGCAAATAGAAAAGAAAATTAAAATTACATGTGAGTATCTTAACACCTCATACACAGATTAAGAGACAATTGATGGGCTTATATTTCAAGTCAGTAATTTTTATCCAGAGTACTAGAGTTTTTAAATAAGAATGGAGAGAGAGGTTACAGGCATAATTTTGTGTATGCTTTCAGAAAGATAGAATATTTTTAGTAAACATCAGAATAATCTTTTCTTTTTAAACAATAAGAGCTACTACTTTTACTGGTCTTCTGTGAATAGAACATTTTTTTTTTTAAATTTGCTTTTGCAATAGAAAAAATCAAGTTGCTTAACACAATAGCATGTAAACCCTGTCATTGGCTCTCTTGCCTCATCTCATACTACACTACCCTTAGATCATTCTGTTTCAGCCACAGTGGCCTTTTTGTTGTTACATGAATATGCCAAGCACCTACATACCTTAAGGATTTATACTTACTCTTCTCTCAACCTGTATATATGCTTATATTTCATGTACTCTCACTGTTAAAAATTTTACTGTCATAAACAAAGCACCTATGCTCTCTCATTTCCTGCATTGTTTTACTTCACAGAACTTATTACCATCAAGAAATTATGTTTCACTTATTTGTGTATAAACTTTCTCCTCCCATGTGAATATGTAAAGCCGGGATTTCAGTCTTTTTGATTTGTTATTCCCAGCACCAAGAATCATGTCTTACACGATAGTCAATAAAATTATAGAATTGAAAAAAAAATCAAAACAATTTGGTACTCAGAAGGTATTTTTCTTTTTATTATGATTTCTGGCAAACTTAACAACTACACATTCCCTTTTTAACATCATATAAGGCTGTTTTGTGCCGTGACTGGATTTCGTTTTGTTTTTGTAACATAGACTATCCTCTGTGTACCTCCTCGTGTGCTTGCAGAAAGCTCAGTTTTAGTGTCCTCTTTATGAATTGTACTGTCAGGAGGTTTTTTTCATTCAACATACTTGTAAATTGTTTATGAATAATTATAGCTGGGTATTTTCATTCCTTTCTGGTTTTGATGCACAGTAATCACAGTAACTTATTAGTTAACCCTCCGCCCTGAGTATATTCTAATCTTTGTGTAGCATTCTATAGTACTTCTCTGTGACTATCAGAGAAAGATTTTAGTCTTCTTTTGGTAGAAAGAAAATTCTTGGCAAGGACTGAGTTTTTAATAGAGCCGCAAATAGACCATCCACTCTCATGTTTGAATCAAAGACAACATGAAACTTCATATATAAAGCCACTCAATACCCACTCCCCACCTCCCCAGTTTTAGCTACTGAGGCATATTGCTGTCCCACTACCAGGTAGGCTACAGTGCTACACAATAATATTTATTTATTGAATAAAATTAATACTAGTATGTTTCTTTTGTCCCCAAAGCTAATTCTAACTTCTAAAGAGTCTTTTGTTGTTATTGTTATTTTTACTATTTCTTCCAAAAATCTTTAGGACCATTATCCAAGGGAAAAGAACTGGAGGAGAGCGAGGGCCACTAGTTTCTAGTACAGATTTTGGATTGGGGTTAATTTGTTTAATCTTTTTTTATTTGCAATAAATTTCTGCAGAATCAACCTCAAAGAGAATTGTATTACCCTCCTCTGTAACCAACATGATATTTGTATTGCTCTTTAGTTTAGATGGCATGGTAATAATATAACTAATATTTATTCATCTTACAAAAATTGATAGTGGAAACAGATATGCCCTTCAATTCACAATTTCCAACATATATTTAATTCTGTTCTGGTTGCTTTATTGTAGCATATTTATGTTATTTTTATCTGCAAATTAGAAGAAAAGGGCAATTTTGCTGAAAATATAAATAATAAAACAGTCCATTTTAGACATTTTGCTAACAACTGTGTGATAAATAAAAAATCATTACTTATCAAAAGCCCATCCAGAATGTACTGTTTGGTTTCAGTATGAAGCCCCATACAGTTGAACAAAGTATTTTATACTATTCAGTTAATTTATTGTTTCCTTAATGATTAACTTTAAAATTCTAACTTTTTTCAAAGCAAACTTCCAGCTATTTCAAAGGAATTTTTTCATTTCTTTTTAGTAAAAAAGTGTAAAGTGTAGTCTACCTCAGTTCTGCCATTAATCCAGTTGTTATCCATTAGAAATTATGTTCAACAGGGGCTGGGAATTTGTCTCGTAACATAGACGAGTGTCTAACTTACTTATAATAGGTAGTCAAGAAGTACTCATTGAATGAATAATTTCCTGGCAATTTCAATAGTCTGGATCTTAATTTCCTTTTCTTTAAAAAGTTGGAGTTGAATGGGGATATCCAGGATTAACATTCAAGATTTTATCTGATAAAATTATAAAACTAGTCTAAGAATTTGTTCTTGGACCTGACAACTGAGAAATAAATTTTTAGAATTCTGCTTGTCTATTTAATCAAGAGAAGATAATTAAATTAATACCAGTGAAAGTGAACTTATCTCTGCAGTTAGCTACTATTCAGCTTTTCAGCTGAAAGTTAGATACATGCTTGTAAAATAGTTGTATACATATAATAAACCATAAATTAAAACATTATCTGACTACATATGCCACAGGTTGTTTTTTCTTTTTATGTATTGTCCTAAAATATAATTTCATCTAGGAAAATAGGATTTTTCCAGGAGAAAAATCCAGAAGCCTGAAATTTCTGTCACTCTTCATTCTTCATCATTATGACCTAACGATGTTATATTTGATAAGCATATCAGTTCTGATGTGTATTTGTCTCTCCTGAATTGTAAAAAGCACATTTCAGTTACTCAGGCTAGAGATTTTATTCTTTAAACTGTTCACAGTGCCTCTGGCCACACTTAGAATTTAGATTGCAAAGGAATATTCAGTCTTCCATCTAATAGCATTCAGCCTATTGAATATTTAATTATTTTCCTTAAAACGGTAAACAGTTGGAAATACTGTCCTCCTAAAGGGACAGCATTCTTTTTCTATTCTCTTATGAAGCTAATATATTTTATTTTAATTGCAATACTTACCATTACCAAAGAAGATTGAACATGTTTTGTCATTTAATTCCTATTTATTTATAAAATATTACTACAAAGAACAGAAAATTGAGTTACTGTATGTAATACATTAAAAGGGGCAGTGTAGCCAAGGACAGTAGTATTGCTTGAAAGCATGGGCTACGTAGTCAAGCCGCACATCTGAATTCTTTTTTTTTTTTTAAATTGATCTTTATTGGAGTATAATTGCTTCACAATATTGTGTTAGTTTCTGTTGTACAACAAAGTGAATCAGCCATATGCATACATATATCCCCATATCCCCTCCCTCTTGAGCCTCCCACCCTCCCTATTTCACCCCTCTAGGTAGACACAAAGCACCAAGCTGATCTCCCTGTGCTGTGTGGCTGCTTCCCACTAGCTATCAATTTTACATATGGTAGTGTATATATGAGGACCTGGATCACTTTTAAATTAATCATGGTCACGTAGTTCGATAGGGATTGCATTGAATCTGTTGAGGTCTCTTAGGCTGTCTTCATTTCTTTTCATTCTTTTGTCTTTATTTTGTCTTTATTCTGTTCTGCAGCAGTGAATTCCACCATTCTCTCTTCCAGGTCACTTATCTGTTCTTCTGCCTCAGTTATTCTGTTATTGGTTCCTTCTCGTGTATTTTTCATTTCAATTATTGTATTGTTCATCTCTGTTTGTTCTTTAATTCTTCTAGACCTCTGTTAAACATTTCTTGCATCTTTTCGATCTTTGCCTCCATTCTTCTTCCGAGGTCCTGCGTCATGTTCAGTATCATTATTCTGAATTCTTTTTCTGGAATGTTGCCTATCTCCACTTCATTTCGTTGTTTTTCTGGGGTTTTATCTCGTTCCTTCATCTGGTACGTAGCCCTCTGCCTTTTAATTTTGTCTGTCTTTCTGTGAATGTGGTTTTTGTTCCACAGGCTGCAGGATTGTATTTCTTCTTGCTTCTGCTGTCTGTCCTCTTGTGGATGAGGCTAAGAGGCTTGTGCAAGTTTCCTGATAGGAGGGACTGGTGTTGGGTAGAGCTGGCTGTTGCTCCGGTGGGCAGAGCTCAGTAAAACTTTAATCCACTTGTCTGCTGTTGGGTGGTGCTGGGTTCCCTCCCTGTTGATTGTTTGGCCTGAGGCGACCCAACACTGCAGCCTACCCGGGCTCTTGGTGGGGTTAATGGTGGACTCTGGGAGGGCTCACGCCAAGGAGTACTTCCAGAACTTCTGCTGCCAGTCTCCTCCTCCTCACAGTGAGCCACAGCCAACCCCTGCCTCTGCAGGTGACCCCCCAACACTAGCAGGTAGGTCTGGTTCAGTCTCCTGTGGGGTCACTGCTCCTTCCCCTGGGTCCTGATGCGCATACTACTTTGTGTGTGCCCTCCAAGAATGGAGTCTCTGTTTCCCCCAGTCCTGTTGATGTCCTGCAATCCCTGTCGATGTCCTGCAATCAAATCCCACTAGTCTTCAAAATCTGATTCTCTAGGAATTCCCCCTCCCATTGCCATACCCCCAGGTTGGGACTCCTGATGTTGGGCTCATAACCTTCACTCCAGTGGGTTGACTTCTGTGGTATAGATGTTCTCCAGTTTGTGAGTCACCCACCCAGCAGTTAAGGGATTTGATTTTATTGTGATTGTGCCTGTCCTACCGTCTCATTGTGGCTTCTTCTTTGTCTTTGGATGTGGGGTATCTGTTTTGGTGAGTTCCAGTGTCTTCTGTTGATGATTGTTCAGAAGTTAGTTGTGATTCCAGTTCTCTCGCAAGAGGGAGTGAGAGCGGACTTATTTCTTTAGTTCCGCACTTTTCCATATTATACTCCATATGAGTATTAATCTTATGGATACGTATTAAAACTAGTAAATATCTCATACAACTTTGTGAGTGAAAGAAACATAATATTTACAATATGAAAAATATACATGATTCATGGGAAGAGCAAAACATCACCATTAACAGGAGTTTGGAATAAATTTATTCCAACCCTCATGGAGGACTTTAAGAAGTTCAGAACTTCAGTGGAAGAAGTCACTGCAGATATGGTGAAAATAACAAGAGAACTAGTATTAGAAGAGGAGCCTGAAGATGGGACTGAACTCCAATTTCATGATATGCTTTACTGAATGAGAAGTTGCTTCTTATAGATGAGCAAAGAAAGTCTTTCTTGATATGGAATCTACTCTTGGTAAAGATGCTGTGAAGATTATTGAAATGACAGTAATGGATTTCAAATATTATATCAACTTAGTTGATAAAGCAGCATCAGGGTTTGAGAGAAGTGACACAATTTTTGAAAGAAGTTCTCTGGGCAAAATGCTATAAAACAGCATCATGTGCTACAGAGAAGTCATTGGTGAAAAGATGAGTCAATTGATGCAGAAAACTTTATTGTTGTCTTATTTTAAGAAATGGCCACAGCCACTCCAACCATCAGCAACCACCACCCTGATCTGTCAACAGCCGTCAACATCAAGGCAAGACTCTCCACCAGCAAATATTATGGTTAGCATTTTTTAGCAATAAAGTATTTTTAATTAAAATATGTAAATTTTTTAGACATAATGCTATTGCACATTTAATAGACTGAAGCATAGTATAAACATAACCTTTATATGAACTGGGAAGTAAAAAAAATGGTGACTTTCTTTATTGTGGTGTTTGGTGGAAACAAACCTATATTATCTCTGAGGTATGCCTGGAAACAGGTTGGAGGAGGAGCTTGCTGGATATGGTTCTCCAGGAAAGAGTGCTGGAATTCTACACGGGTAGCTACTATAAACTCTACCACAATCAAAAGGATAGGAAATTAAGCAGCATCCTCCGAAAACCCTAAGGGCAAAGACGTACCACTGTAACTAAAGTGAGTGACCAGATAGCCAAGATTGGGAAGCTTCTTCCATTGGAGTTGCTTTTTCAACACCCATAAAGCTTGAAAAGTGATTGCTGTAAAAATGCTGGGAGGTGGGGGCGGCAGGCAGTGCACATCTCTAAAGCCTTTACTTGTCAGCAGAAAAAAATCAGTCAAAAGCATCAGTAGATTGGTATTTTCCTTCTGCCAGATATCTCACAATACATATAATTGGTATAATTTAATTAGCATACAGAATTATTGCTGCAAAGGAACCTGGTAAATATAGTTTTTACCTTTCTGGATCCTGCTGCACTGAAAAGGTAAATTAGAAATTTGTGGGAATAAACACTGAAAACCAAGTGACCATATCACCACACATTGATTTATTTTCCCTATGAAAAGCAAAATAGTTATTAAGAAAAAAATTAGCAAAATTTTCCTTTAGTTCTTACTTCTTTTTCATCTTCCTTTTGTGATTTAGGAGCTAAGCATGTTCTCAGAAGTCATAAAATAAATGCCCTACCTTATCTAGAGTCATTTTGTTTATTAATTATTATTAGTGTATTTCTTAAGGACTATGAAGTTTTTCAGTAGAATATAAAAATATTTGAAGTCTGTAAAAAATTAAAACAACTTCAAAATACAAAAGGAAAACCTGGAATTGACATTAGTCAGTTTTTATTTGGATATCTACACATATTCATTTTATATTAACTTCATTAATTATACAATTTCATATTCAAGAAAGGTTTATTACTATGAAAGCAATGTGTTGGCTAAAGTTCTTATTTCCCAAGCATTCCTGAGTATCCATGATGATTTTGAAAAAAATCATAGCCAATTGTAATAAATTATATAGTATTAAAAAGGTCAAAATCAGTATTATACAAATCTTACCTTTTAGGGAAAAAATGCATGAACATATTGTTGTGTATTATAATTGGAATGTATGGCATATGATTGAGACTATTTTCTTCCTCTTAAAGAAACACAAGCATACTAACAAATTAAGCCAATTTACAATTTATCAATTTGTTCCACATATGTTCTGCAACAGCTGATCAGGCTTAGCTTTATAAAGCTGTGCTCACTTTTGCTCCAGCTACTGTATGTACTGCATCCTCCTTTCATTCCCCAATGCACACCATTTTCAGAGCTATATTTCTAAATCAGAGATGTGGCCAGGTCATTTACCTGCTTGAAAACCTTGAATAGCTTCATAATGTGCCCAGGATAAATCCAGGCTCCTCAGTGTGGCTTCCTGAACCATTTTTTCTAGCCAGACCTGCCTGCATACCTTTCCTGCACTACATCTTACCCATTCCTGTATCTGTCCTTGTGTTTGTGATGCTGTCTGCACTTGGAAATGTGTCTTTATTCTAATTTGGCTGACTACTCTTCACCCTTTAAATCACCCAATTCTGTGAGGTTTTATCATATCATCTATGCCCAAAGTCATTTTATTTGGTAATTAAAAACAAGTAACCAACTAAATAAGTAGGACAGAGTATTGAAAACATAATTCCTATACTAAAGACAGTTCTATTCTCCCTTTTAAGTCTCCATGTGAAATTATGACTTACTGTCATGACTTTTATAATTACAGTAATTGAATCAAGATAGGTATTTTAAATTTGTGAATGTATTTACTGAATGATAAACACTGTATTTTAGTAACAAGAAACTTTCCTCCAGTGTTCTTCACTTAAATGAGTTAAAAGTTAGAAATAAATTACTTAGCTTGAATTGTACTATTATAATATATATGCATTAATATATCCAAAAATGACATGGGAATTATGTATTGTGTGTAAAGCATTATTCTTCAAAGACTGATGATATTCATAAACTTCCTTCTGATTTAGAAATTCTTAGATTCAGTTTAGGCTGTCAATGATATTCCTTCAGCAATAATCTTTCAACATAACAAAGACAGCTGTTTGTAGTGTGGACAAATTGCTGCAATATGTTCAACATGCTGAAATTTCTAAAAGTGCATCTGAAACAGATTTTTTATTTTATTTTATTTTATTTTAATTTATTTAATTTATTTATTTTTGGCTACATTGGGTCTTCGTTGCTGCACCCAGCCTCCCTCCAGTTGCGGAGAGTGGGGGCCCCTCCTTGCCGCGGTGCGCGGATTTCTCATTGTGGCGGCTTCTCTTGGGGAACACAGGCTCTAGGCCCATGGGCTTGAGTAGTTGTGGGACACAGGCTCAGCAGCTGTGGCTCACAGGCTCTAGAGCACAGGCTCAGTAGTTGTGGCGCATGGGCTTAGTTGCTCTGGACCAGGGGCTCAAACCCGTGTCCTCTGCATTAGCAGGCAGATTCTTAACCACTGCGCCACCAGGGTAGCCCTGAAACAGATTTTTTAAATTCTCATTTCTTTTTAGTTCTCTTCTTTAAGGTGAAAATCTTTTCATAAAGATAAATTTAGTGTGCTGTATATAACAACATTGCCTAATAGACCATTTCATATATTTAAGATTCTCTTCAGGAAATGATTTTACTTAGCAGTTATATAATATTTGCTTACTTGTATATCTATTTATATTATCTTGTTTAATCATTTGTTTGTAATGAAATATCATGGCACAAGGGGCAGGTAATTGTTTTACTTGGCATATTCCAGGAGGTATACAAAATTGAACCAAATATTTATCACAGTGATTTTTATTTATATAATACAAGCTATTCTGGAGAAAAAGCATATGGTAAAGACAGTTTATTTTCCTTTTAAAGAAATACATTTTTTAAAGTCTAATGTACATTTTAAATATTAAATGAAGTTTCACACTACCAAAGAGCCTTCACAATTTTACATTTTTCTAAAAATCAAAAAGAAACCACATGATATTTGAAAAGGGGGAATTGTTCATTTCAACACCTTTTCATTCCCCTTCCTCTACCTAATCATCCTTCAAGTTGCTTCTCTTGAATCTTGTAAATTCTCTAAAAATGTAAGCATATTAATCTTGTTTTAAAATAAGACAAAAATCAATTGAGATTTAGATAGTATATTTCTTTAGGGTTTCCAAAATGGAAGTAATTAGTTTATTTTTGCTATCAGACAATAAATGCAAAAATATCTAGCCTGTTGATTAGAATATAGAAAACATAAATAAATAATCACAGCATAGGTGCACAGTCCAAAATACTCTTCATGTGTGAAGTGAGTTATCATTAAGAGATTTTTTTATCCAATCTAATTTCATTTTTAAACTGAATTTTAAACTTACTAACAGTAAATTCTCTACATGGATAAGCTTATCAGTGATAATGGCAATGATGTTTTATTTGTATGGCATAACAGAAAGCATTCTGGCACTACCATTTACAGGTTTGGTGGCATTGATAAGTCCTTTATTCTCTCTGAAACGTACTTCAGTCTCCCCTTCTGTAAATGGAAAAGACAAGGAAGCTTGTTAGAATTAAATGAGATAGTCAATATGGATGAAAGCATCATATACACTGAAAAATACTATATAAATATTCTTCTTATTCATATCATTATTTTTAAAATTTTGTTTTAAACTGCATCACATCCATCAATTTCTCACATTAGTTACTACAGTAAAAAGTTTTTGCCTCTTAAATATAAATCCATGGGAATAATTCCAAATGAATCGGTTTATAGTATTGCTACTTATAAAAATGTACTCTTTAGTTACACTCACTAAGTAGTATGGATCAAAATGATTTAAAATTATGTATGGGAGAGATGTCACTGCAGTTTAACTAAATTTTCACAAAAAACTAAAATATCCATTCTGATATTTCCAAAGGGATTCTTTGAAGTTTTTCTGTATATATACACAGCCACAAGAAAATATTAATCTCAGTGATTGAGATGTTATTACTTTGTTTCCTTATTGAAAAGTGACTCAATACATAGCTTTATTTAGAAATCAAAGTGATTCTTCACTAAGACCGAAGTAATCTTTGTATGAATTAAAACTAGTCATTAAGAAATTCTATATCCAGCTCTCCTCCTTTGAAAATAATTGTCACTATGTGTTGTTGTTGTTGTTTTTCTGGGAGAGTTTAAGCTTTAATAACTTTACCATATCCTTAACAATATGAAGAACTTTTAAACTATTTTCTACTGCAAGTTTATTTGCTTTTGTGTATTAAGATTTGGTTTGCTGTTATTTTCAACATAGTTTTTGTTCTTTTTTCCAACCACATGTACACATAAGCACTCACACACAAGTACGTGTACATGTGTACACACAGGCACTTATATGAATATGTACTAAATATGCCTTTATGTCCACTAGCACCAGGTGCATGTTTTGCCAGGCCCAGTGCAAAATGAAAATGTTGGATCTTTTGTTCAAAATAATTAAGAATTTCAAGATGGCAGAAAAAAAAAAAGCATTAAACCGAAAGTGAGGCTTTTCTGAGAGTGGGGCCCCGTGTGATTGCACAGGTCACACATCCACTAAGCAGGCCAGGCTGTTCACATTCTCTGCAGGAAAACTATGCAATCTTCATAAATAGTTAGCCTTCATTTTCATTTTCTTGCTATTGAATCTGTTATATATGAGGAGGGAAAATGGTAATAAAATACCAGTTAGTGCTATTAATGTTACTCTATGATCTAGTATAGCTATAGGATATACACATTTTTTTAAACAACTCAAGAGTAGAATATGGATCATGTTTCTATTCCCTGAACTTGGGTATAGTAAAATCAAACAATTTTCTTTGTACCCGTTAGTAAATAACTTTTCTCATCTGTTAAATTTCTGAAGTGTTACACAGTTAAGTGATAGGCAAGAAAAAATATCTATTTCTTAAAATACAGTATCCAAACTGTACTTTCAACCCATTGTACAGACTGCCCTCTCATGGGAAGAAAAAAGCCTTAAAACTTTCTACCTGGCATAAGGAGTAAACTCTAATCAAGTAACTTAAGCATCGATTTCCTGAACAGATGTATTTTGTGTACATCCTATTTGCATCAAGAATAACCTGTCAAACATTTTTGGACTCTGGGGATAACAGAAAAGGAGGCACTAATAATGAAATGTTGCATTATACGCCTATGCAAAAATAATTTCAATATGAAAGTGTTACTACACTATTTTATAATTTTAAAAGAATTTTACCTGAAATCTGAGTCCTCTTCAATCAACTCTATATCAGCTTAACTGTTTATGCGTTTGGGTTATGGCAGACGGGTATGGATGGGGTAAAGGTAGGAAATTAAGTGGTAACACAATCTGTCTTATACCTGAACCTCTTGAAAACAGAAACATATGTCATCTTAAAGGTCTTTTTTTCCCACTATCTCAGAGGAAATTATACCTGTTTTTGTCAAGCCTGTTGATTCCATTGCTCTTCATTTCCTATGAGACCACCCTTCATCAGTTTTCTCTTATTTCACAAATATCTTTAAAAATCTTCACCGGCTTCTCTCATTTTCATTTCTATTCATTCCTCAACCCATTACAACTTGGGTACTCTACCTAAATTGCCTGAATTACTCAAATAATCTTTTTTTAACTCCTTTTTTAAAAATTATAGACAGATAACATGAGGTGTACTCTTGACAAAAAATTTAAGTGTCCAGCACTGTCAACTATAAGCACAATGTTGCACAGCAGATCTCTAGAACTTACTCATCTTGCATAACTGAAACTTTAAACCTGTTGAACAGCAACTTACCATCCCCCGTCCCCACCCCAGCCCTGGCAGCCACCATGGTACTTTCTGCTTCTATGTGCTTATTTTAGATTCCTCATATAAGTAGAATCATATCCTGTTTGTCCTTCTGAGACTGGCTTATTTCACTTAGCAAAATGTTCTAAAAGTTCATCCAGGATGTCATATATGGCAGGATTTTCTTCTTTTTTATTCCATTGTATGTATATACCACGTTTTCTTTATCCATGAATCCATTAATGGACATTTATGGTTGATTCCATATCTCGGCTATTGTGAATAATGCTGCAATGAACATGGGAATGCATATATCTCTTAAAGATCCTGATTACAGTTCTGTTGGATAGATACTCAGAAGTGGGATTGCTAAAATACACAAAGTATGAGTCAAATGCTGGCTTGTTCTTTTGGACATTTTTTTTGAAAAATAATATTAAGTGCAATAAAATACCCTTCACTTCACATTTGACTTGCACAGTGTGATCACAATGAGAGCCATTTTTGAGAAAAACATTTAATGGTTTCCCACTTTTCTCAAGGGCCTCTCAAAACTTTGAAATTCAAATATGTCTCTTCTGAAGTACCTAGTGTGTTATCATTATTTTGCAAGACTTGCAAAATTTACTTTCCAAAAATTTTGCACTAAAGAAGCTATTCACTAGTGTTAAATTATTGGAATTTTTGCATAATAATAATTATATAAGTGGTCAGCTCATTGGTGAATAATTTCGTATGATGGGTATTGCTTTGTTATGTGAAGATTTTTACTGAACACTTACATACCAAGGACTTCCCTGAATAACTGGATGCAAACATCTGCATCTTTTGATCCACTACTTGGAAGGATTATTTAATCAGTCTTTGAGATGCAAACTTCAAATGTATAAAATGGATGGTTAGTCATTTTAAATATTAGTAGACTTTCTACTTCAAAAATGCCAAACTGACATAAGCACTTATGGAACCCTGGGCTAATCTCCCCTCCCCTCAACATTCATCTGCAGCAGTGATACCACAATTTATAAACCAAGGTCAGGTTATATCACTGTACACTTACATGTTCATTACTGATCAAGACTGTTTTTCATCTAGCTATCAAAGTATCATCAGAATGCAATCATAGTTCTAAGAATAGGAGATGAGTTCATACAATAATTTACATTAATAAATAATCTACTTCAGACACTAAATATTTTAATCTGCAATAAAGATCTGCATGGGTAGAAATATAAGCTATAGTAATGGATTCATAAACTCACTACTTGGAAAAGGTCAAGAAAGGTTTTTCTTCATTGTTATCATATTCCTTAACTGCATAAATGAGATATGCAGCTAAAGCTTCCTTTAGAATAGTAGGAATTAGTCCTAAGGAATCAGGGTCACTTGTTATGAAGTCTATATTTGGTTTTGGCACATCCAGCAGCTGTATTATGTATCTCATCACTCCCATTTTTCTTTTGACTCATTGTTGAGGTGACAGTATAGTTTATTGTTCAAACCAGGGCACTTCTGAGAATGATATGGGATGCTATTAATAACAACAGTGACACCATAGGCATAAAATTAAACTGTTCAGGGCAAGCCAGGACTTAGGTTAACCTGTCATAGCACTTTTCCCTTTAACATTTCTGTGTCAAGTTCTATCCTTTACCTTTCAAGAAAATCTGCCTTTAGCTATGGATCACTTTAAAGTGTCCAGCACTTGTCTATGGCCATGGCACCCTGAACACGCCTGATCTCATCTCAAGTGTCAAACACCAATAAGTAATCAATATATTACCTCTGAAAAGCTTCAACATTTTTAACAAAAGACTAAAGCCTTAAAGAGATGAAGCTCTAGTTTAGGTAATTCCAAAAATCTTCCAGAGAGGGAGTATGTCATAAATGGTGCTAATTAAATGCTTGCTTCTCCACCTATTACTAAATTTGGTATCCTGTCAAGTTCTCAGAAGTTTCCAGAAACAATATGCCCTTTTATATGCAGTGTTTTCTTGTATCTACATTTGCATATGCCTTCCCTTCAAGCAAATTGTGCTAGATACAGAAAGCTGCCCAGTGGTTCATCCAATTAATTATTTCTGCCTTACTTCAAGTCTTATCTCTCCCCTAGATTTTTAGTTCCATTGATGCTTACCTTAACCTTTCTAAAAGTGAGCACAAGAGGTAAATATTTAACAATATTAAAGTATTTTCAAAGCATTTTAAAGAGAAAACAATTAAAATGTGAAAGTAAATTTTTGCAAAAGTGATTCAGCTATTTCTATGAACCTGTTAGATGAAAAACCTCTAATTTCTGTCAGGGAACTAGTTGCTGGCATGGGTCCAGGGATTTCCTTCCATTCTTCACTGACAAAAATATACTCATTCATTTATTCATTTGCCTATTCAATAGAGTTTACTGTAGTCAAGCTCTACACTAAAAATATAAACTATAAGACAGTACAGTTTCTATCTCATAGTCCAGCAGGGGAGATAAATACACAACGTTGAATTAACAATATTATAGAGTTAACCATAACTCTATAGAACAGCAAAGAGAAGAAAATCAAAGAACACCAAATAGGCAGATCTTCACAGGGTTCATAGACCAGTGGAATCCTGAAGCGTTGAGTACATTTACCAAGCAGAGAAATGGAGAAATTATACTGCAAGCTGAGGGGAGTTCTCATAAGGACACAGAAGCACAGAGAATGTGGTGGTCAGGAGGCTGCAAGCAGGTGCGTGTGACTAGAATGCCAGGAACCCATGGTGTGGGCCTGTTAGGCAGATAGGTCAGAGTGTGAATGGACCTAGAAAACACAGGAAGGGGTTTTAACTAAGAGTTACCAGGATTTAACAAAAACATTTATGAAGAAAGCTAATTCTGTTAGCAGTGTAAAAAACATTTGTAGAAATATGGGGAAAAATTGTTGAGGGCCTAAGGGAAATCTGTCAGTGACAAGGGGTTGGCATTTATCTCATCCAAAAGCAATGAGACCATTTATTCATCCATTCTACATATATTATATACTTACATGCCAATATTATGCTAGCTGGTAGGCTTCCAAACGTGAATTAGCTACTAAAGTATAATTTAAACAGAAGAGGACTTGAACACAGTCTGTTTTCATAAAATTGAAAATTGAGATATGGTCTCAATTTCCTGGGTACCTTGGTTCTTAAGGTATATAATTTAAAATTTTAGATTTTGATAGTGCATGGATAAGGATTTGTGTTAAAGTCACACATCTTAACCCACAACTAATTCCTGCCCAAGGAGTCAAAGCTGGGTGATAAATCAATAAAAACAGCAAAAAGTATTATGTTATTCTTGGCAGATTTCTCCACGAGGTGAGTGAGAGTATGACAGTGATAAATATTAGAGTGGCTGTGCCTGAAACATATATTTTCCTAAAATGACATTGACCCAATAGACCCATACCTCTCATTCAAGGAGAAAGCTGACCTTAAGTTCTGAGCACCTTTTAGCAACCTGAAGGTTACAAGTATTGGTTTACATGTTCTCTCTTTCACCTGGACTATAAGCTGCTTGTCGGCAAGAATTGTCTCTTTATTTATCTTGTATTTAGTCTAGCACACAACACTGGAACATAAAATTGTAAAATATTTGTCAGTGAAAATTAAGATAAATGGGTATCTGATATATGAATACAGAATACTTCTAATTAACACTTATATGGGAAACTCTGATCCAGAATTTTTTTCATTATTAATAAGATCAGAACCTCCCATTGGGATTTAATATACTCAAGTTGTTTGTTTCCTGGATTTTGGGGGGCAAGAAAAGCCAAATTTACACCTAATTTTCTCCTCCACACACATTGTGCTTTTCTAACTTTTCTAGGATTTTCTGTAGATGTGTTTGTTTTATTTATCACCAGACTTTTAGATAATAACCATTATCTAATACAGCTCATATTTAACTGTAAATAGGACAAGCCAGATTTGTAGAGTAATTGGGATGTTTTAATAGAAAGTATTTTTATTTTTTTACTCAAGGGTTTCTCTCAGAGTTAGACACTTTTGTCCCAGAAAACAATTTTTTTTTTTTTTTTAATTTATGTATGTTCTCTGCCACCACCAGAGGGACTTTCAAAACAAGACACAAAAAGAGGACTGTCCAATGAACTCTTCCTTCCTTCTAAATTCAGGGACCTTTCACAGTACAGCCTTTTCCTTGGAAGCTGTAAACAGTACAAAGGGATGAATATAACACAGGGAAGTACTTTATTAAATTTTTTTTCTCTTATGAATTATCATTTCAAATATAACTATATCCTCCGGAATTTCATGTCATTTGTCATTTATTCTTGTTTAGCACTTAACGTTCTAATTTATTAAAATATTTATGTATCTGAATTCTCTTCACTACATGGTAAACTTCTTTAGATCAACTTCTAATCTTTATTCCCGGAATATTATCTCACAAAGGGCTGGTACAAAGTAGTTGTTTGCCAAATATCTGGTGAGTGAATTATTTTTTGCTACTCATATTTGAAAATAGCTACTTCCTCTGGAACAAAAAATATTCGCATATTAAATTGATTTTGAGAGGAAGATCTCTTCCAAGTTTGAAAATCATTTAGAAAAATTCAGTATCACTCAAACCATGACATGGGATTGTTCTTAAAGTATCAAACCTTCTGAGTTAATAATTTAACCATAAAATATTTAATTTCAAAGAGAAAAAAAGACATAGTAAGAAATCAGTACAACTTTAACTTGTGTATTCATTATAATTTGAGTAATGGTAATTCTTAAAAAGTTTTTTGAGCACTTTCTATTTGTTAAACGTCCTTCTAAATGTTTTACATGGAAATATTTTCAATAAATCATCACAAAAACCTTGTGAATTCAGCCCGGACTAGAAGAACTAATGGTCTATCATTTCTTTGATCAAATAACTCACTAAATCATTTGATTTCTGAATAGCAATTTCAATTCTGCTGCAGAAATCTTATTTTTTTTTTAATTTTGAAGAGATAACAGCTTTCCAAACACTTTAAAATTTCATGACCATCTAAATTATTTTTTGCCAATTTACTAGTATTTAAAATGACCTTAACCCATACCCACTCCATCTACCTGCTGTCTCCCTCATAATTAACCCCCTTTACTTCCTTTTCTTTTCTTCATCTTAAGATATATTATATATGTATATTATATATATATATATATAGTTTCTTTCTCTTTCTTGTCTGTCTTCTCTTTTCCTCCCTCCTATTCTTTCAAGACTTTTAGCTTATATACATACATCATTTTCTCTTTCTCTTAAACTGTAAATTATATTGTTAAATTATTTGATCCATTCCTTCATCCCCAAGTAGCCAACTTGCATTTACTTAAGGTTTCTTCCAAAGGTCTGTCTTTTAATTGATTTGTTTTACTGTTAAATAAGGTATTTGTAGCTCCTTTGGGGTGTTCAGTAACTTGGCAGTCTTCCATGTAGCCTCCGTAGGCAATATCAAAAGAAAACTCCTGGAGGAATAATAGTGATGAAATGCCCATGCTGCATATGCATTTTCTCATGTCTAGAGTACTCTGGAGAAATTAATTAAGCCTCACAGCACCCCTTTGAGGTGTTATTATTATCTGCCTTTTAGGTGTGTTCAAATCTCAACATGTTCACTAACATTTTTGCCCAGTGTCAAAGTGTTAGTTTCATACTAAGATTAGCATTTAATTATTATTGTTTAAAGTCAATATTGTTCTTTTGCTGCTGTATCTCTCACTGGTGTTCTCTCTCTAAATCTTTCTCTCTTTTTTCTCTCTCTGAATAGTACCAACATAATCTCATTACCATATGACTAAAAGCTCTTTTCATAATATATTTACCAAAGTAGTAAATACATATATTCTAAAGTTTTTTAATTATTTAAATGCTAATTACTTTATAATTTACAAATCACTTACCTTTTTATCTCTTTCTCCAGTTTTACTTATTAAAGTTGTTCAACCCACTTTTGCATAATTAGGATTTACCCTTATTTTTAATTGTACAGTCTACATTTAGAAGTACTGTGTTCCTATGGACACCAAGGGGGGAAAGTGGTGGCAGGGGTGGTGGTGGGATGAAGTGGTAGATTGGGACTGACATGTATACACTGATATGTATAAAATAGATAACTAAGAAGAACCTGCTGTATAAAAAAATAAATAAAATAAAATTCAAAAATTCAAAGAAGTACTGTATTCCTTAATTAGTAGTTTTACTGATATTAATAGATGATATTTCTTTATAAAAGACTTTAGGTTTATTTAAAAAATAACTAATAAGCACTTATGTGAAAAGCTATATATTCAAATTCTTGTTTATTTAGCCAAAATAGAAATACAAAAACATTTTAAATTGTGAAATAAAGTATGCATCAATCTAATGACCTATTCAATCTGGAGTGGCATGATTATATCTATTTTTTTAATTTTATTTTACATTTTACATTTTTGCTGAATAAGGGGAAGGATGGTCATGTATTCTTTGGGGGAAGAACTATTATTACTTTATTAGGACATAATACTGTTTACTATATCTACCTCCAAGTATGTTCCATAGTAGGGAAGTGAAGTCATCCTCCTTGAGGGCTAGTTGATGACATTTAAAAGCTCAAACACATTGTTAACTGAAAAAGGGTAAAATAAAACTTATTTTATATTTTAAAAACACATATTGAAAGGAATCCTACCCTTTACTTGATCAAGTGTGAGTTGAGATAAAATATATTTTCTTTTAATATGCATTTAGTTTATTGTAAGATACACATTTGTAAGTTCTTACTAACTACATATAAGGTTACATCGATGAGTTTTAATATCTTTTTTGACAGCCAAACTTTATAGAGTTAACCCTTACTCTCTTAAGTGAAGATTGAATTAAAATGATTTGTGAAAATTATTATTTTACATGCAGATCTTCTAAAATAAATCTATTAGGACAATGTCTATTCTTGGTTAATGTCATCCCAAATTAATCTAATTAAATAAGTACACAAATGTAAAAGGAACAAAACCATTAAAATTAGTGAATACTAGCCTCTTTCAGAATATAATTTCCCCACTCTCTTCCCATCTTAGTTGAGGGAGAACTTAACAGGTTTTGAGGCTGTCTCTGTGTTAAATTAGTTTCTGCTGATACAACTTTATTCTTTGCATCATGATAGCAAGAGAATATTGAATCCGCTCTTTATCTCTCTTGCAGAGTTGGGAATTCAAGAGTATAGCTGAAAAATCAATGCCACCTGATAAAAGATGAGCAATATTTCCATTGTTTCTGCTACTGTCATCACTCCACCAAAAGAAAAAAAAAAAGTCTTTGAAATTAATCAACATAACTGGACTTCCCATGCACTGACCATGAGTCAGAATTATAGTGGCATTGGCAAAAAGACAAGGCAACATCCCAAACACATTCCTGC
>NW_006796614.1:546279-549097 GCF_000442215.2 Lipotes vexillifer | reverse complement strand
TGCTTGTCTTGTAAATTAATATTTGTAACATCATGGACAAGACCTAGACAAGTTTTCAAGGCATAGCCCCATTAATTCTTGAATAGCACTGACTCCTACTCTTGATATATAGCTTTCAGGATTGACAATTTTCTTTCAATTATCTGACTTGTGGATATACTTTATATTATGTAACTATCTTTAATTCTGATAATTTAGTTCAACTCAATGAACAAGTGTTCATTGAGCATGTTATTGCAAATTGTCACCTGAAGAAATAGGTCAGGTATATTTTTCTGAAACAAAAATCTCTAATGAAGGTGGCTTGAAAACAGCTATGAAAAAAGCTGTAGCAAATGCGATAGGTAATTGATATTACCTTTGTTACCCTGAAACAAGAAAACAACCAGCTATTTTACCAGCAAAATGGGTTTATTTGTGAGCAGCAAAGAATTGCAATTTGGTAAAACAAAGGCAAACCACCTGTAAGCCTGGTAAAACAAAGGAGAGGAAGCTCTTTTGTAAAGAAGGTAGATTGCGAGGGGCTATTCTATTGGAGAAAATTGAGTTCAAAGTATAGTGACTTTTCATTGGCTGAGTTGTGATAGCCTTTCTTTGGCTGAGTTGTTGCCAGACAAGGAGAAAACCTTTCTTTTTTTTGCTGGTGGTAGTCAAGTAGTGTCGCTTCCTGCCAGAGATGCAAGGTGCATGTCTTTTTGTTGGAATCTGTATTGACCTCTAGGGGATACACATGTGAGAAGTCCCTCTTCTGGCCTTCCAACTCCATTTCAGTGAGGTTTCCTAATAAGCCTAAGTTTCTGTAACTTTATAAAAAGTTTTCACAATTCAGGCCGTAGATGTATATTTGAAGAGTTACAAAATAATATTATAACTAGTACAAATTACAAAGATGTATTCAACAAAAACTTTTAAAACTTAATTTGTTGAAAATGCTCTTCTATAAGTGTTATTCTTAATTTGTAAGTCTTCAATGTTACGGTGCTATCTAACACGTAAACTCATAGTGATGGAAAATGAAGCATTTGTTGTAGGAAACCAAGATTTGTATTCATATAATGTACCAATACAGATGTAGAATTCAAAATAGTGCACAGCTTTCTGATGAATATTCTGTGCTATTTGATGTCATGCCAATAGTATGACTTTTCTCAGTGGGTTATTATTTTTTTTAATGCTTTTCATCTGTAGATGCAGTTAATAGTAGAAATTCAGTAACTTGGGAGAACTTGAAGCACTTACTTCACTTTTAGAGTAGATCCATCCTCTTAAAATGAGATTACCAGTGACACTGATATGGCAGCCCAAGACAGTAACATCAGGTGTCTATAATGAGTACTTTCTATTTCATGTCACAAAGAAAAATAATAATGCTACCCCAAAGGGATTAATTCAATGACAGGGATTAATTAAATTTATTTTTTTTTAACTTCCTGAACAGCTAAATAATTAAGGGGTCAGATAAACCTTGATTTGGTGTTTGAGTTTCTGAATAGAAGTTGCTCATCACCTGCTGTTCCTTGTTTTCATTTCCTTGGTGTCACCTCCATCCTTAGGTATTTTTACCTGTGTAGTCTCAAGAGCACTGCCAGCAGTTTCCTGGGCTATGCCTGTCCAGATTTATTTACAGTGGGAAATAGCACACCCATTTTCTTGATCAAAGACAAACCCCAGATTTAGATTATTTACTTGACTTGTGTCATGTGTCCTTCACTGAATCAATTACATGACAAAGTAACAGACAGTACTAATTTGCTTTAGTCCTGTTAGCAATTCCACAACTAGATTTGGGGGGTGAGAATGGGGTGCAGTCAGCTTTACTTAAATACCATGAGCAAGTTGATAGAAGTTGATTTTCCCATATCAATATCAGGATATGTTTGCACACACACACACACACACACACACACACACATAAAATGGGCAAATAATGCTAGGGGGATTTTTTTTAAAGCCAAAACAAAAGCAAATATCCATTCCCCACTAAATTGCCTTCTTTACTTCTCACTGTTTCTGTAGTACCATACTTATCTAGAAACATTCCAGTCCTGGTTGAAAGCAAATATCCTCTTTCCACAGAACCTGACCAAGTAAATATACTTCATATTCATAACTATGCAACCCAAATGTTAATTTAATATTATAGGATGATGCATTTCACTTGTGTATTAGTTTCTTAAGGACACTAGTTTCTTAGTGTGACAAATTACTGCAAACTTGTTGGCTTAAAACAATAGAAATTTATTCTCTCAGTTCTGGTGGCAAAAAGTCTGAAATCTGGCAAGGCTGTGATTCCTTCAGGGGCTTTGTAAAGAGGAGATGTTTTTCCTTGTCTCTTCCAGCTTCTATTGACTGCCCCAGCTTGTCTAAACTAATAGCCACATCACTTCACATTCTGCCTTCATCTTCACATTGCCTTTTCTATGTGTCTGTATTATTTCTCTTTGCCTCTCTCCTATAAGGACACTGAGGATGGCATGTAGGACTCACCCAGATAATTTAAGGTAATCTTCTCCTCTCAAAATCTTTAACTTAATTATGTCTGTGTATACTCTTTTTCCAAATAAAGTAACGGTTACAAGTTCCAGAGATTTGGGTAGCTTTAGTCCTGTTAGCAATTCCACAAGTAGATTTGGGGTTGAAAATGGGGTGCAGTCAGCTTTACTTAAATACCATGAGCAAGTTGATAGAAGTTGATTTTCCCATATCAATATCAGGATATGTTTGCGCACATACACACACACACACACACACACACACACACAATGGGCAAATAATGCTAGGGGGATTTTTTTTTTTTTTTTTTTTTTTTTTTTTGTTG
>NW_006796614.1:452288-546264 GCF_000442215.2 Lipotes vexillifer | reverse complement strand
GTACGCAGGCCTCTCACTGTTGTGGCCTCTCCCGTTGCAGAGCACAGGCTCCGGACACGCAGGCTCAGCAGCCATGGCTCACAGGCCCAGCTGCTCTGCGGCATGTGGGATCTTCCCGGACCGGGGCACGAACCCGTGTTCCCTGCATCGGCAGGCGGACTCTCAACCACTGCGCCACCAGGGAAGCCCTAGGGGGATTTTTTTAAAAGCCAAAACAAAAGCAAATATCCATTCCCCACTATGCATTACAATATCCATTGAACAAGTGCAAATTTTGTGGGGGGAGGATTTAGGGGGGCCTACCACAACTAAGTTCCTTCTTTCCCACATTCTAAGACCACTGTTTCATACCTTCTAAAGTTTCAGATTCATCACACACATTAGTACCAGTTGATAATCTAATCTCATACTCCGTTAGGAAACTAGAAGCAATTAGAAACATCTCAGCTTCCTGCCACCATATCTATACAGCTAGTGGTATCACTACCCTTCTTATCTCTCCTCCTTCCTGTGAAATGAAAGACTGCCCTGCTCCCAGGTCCCTGCTCAAAGACCAATGCCTGTTCTTCATGCCTTCCCACCTTTCGAGTCCTGTACCCTTATTCACTGTTAGTGGGAATATAATTTAAATAACTAACTAACTAAATAAATAAATAAATAAATTTAGCCAATACAGCAAAACAAACCAAAAAAGTTCATAACTTTTTTTTAATAAATTTATTTATGTATTTATTTATTTTTGTCTGCGTTGGATCTTTGTTGCTGCACTTGAGCTTCTCTCTAGTTGCGGAGAGCGGGGGCTACTGTTCGTTGCAGTGCTCCGGCTTCTCATTGCGGTGGCTTCTCATTGCGGACCACGGGCTCTAGGCGCGCGGGTTTCAGTAGTTGTGGCTCGCGGGCTCTAGAGCACAGGCTCAGAAGTTGCGGCGCACGGGCTTAGTTGTTCCATGGCATGTGGGATCTTCCCGGACCAGGGCTCGAACGCGTGTCCCCTGCACTGGCAGGCGGATTCTTAACCACTGTGCCACCAGGGAAGCCAAAAGTTCATAACTTTTAACTTCGTATTTTACTTCTAGGAATCTGTCCCACAGAAATATTGCTTTGCAAAAATAAAAATATGTGCCTGTTCTTCAAAGCATTACTTATAATATAAAAAACAAACTTCTAAATTCCCTCAGTTTGGAAATATTTAATAATTAAATTAAAATAAAGTACAATTAAAAGGAATGTGATTTTGTATATATAAACATGGATGAATGTTCATAACTGTTGAATCAAACAAGTAGCAAAAGCTGCTTATAGCATGGTATCATTCATGTTCAAAACAAAAGAAAAAAATATATATATATACATGTAGGACAAGATCGAAGGAATAAAACCATGTCAACAGGGCTCATTCATACTGAATGGAAATATACAAAGGGTTTGATTGGGTACATACCTGTTTTCTTTTGTTTTTAACAATTAACCCCCATTGACTCTGGTATATATGTAGTGTATTTTAATTTTTTGTTATTTTTAGTTATTATAAGCAGATAAAATACATCTAACTCAAATATTCTTTGTTCACTGTTTTGGAACTTTATGTTACCTCTGTTTTTTATTGTTCAATTTCCCAAGTCATTCATCTAATAAATTTACTTGTACTGTTTGGTTGTCATAATCAGTTTATTGTCTTGAGAGCACTTTATCTAATCTTAATGGAGGGGAATTTGGGCTGAACCTGCCAAAACTTAATGCTTCCAAATGATCTGCATTTTCTATCACATGACTACCCCCAATTAACCATAGTGTTAATGTCTTTTTTTTTTTTTTAAATGATAAATAACAAGAAAATGCTTGTCAGGAAAGGAAATTAGCACTACACCAGATAATTTCAATTTGATGCCAACACAAGAGTTTACCATCTGGAAAATATGACAGATCAAATTCTCAATACTAAGATTTAATGATCTGACTTTTTAAAAATCACCTTTTTGGTTAATTAAATGACTTCACATGTAGTGAATACAAATTTTAAACATTTTAAAAATACCATTTAGAATCCAATAGTATTTCACTATTACATTTCCTTTTGAATAAGAGTTTACTTTCAGAAAACTAATATAAAATAGACTAATGCTATAGAATCAATCCTAAATTTTAAAAATCATATGTTGTAAAATAATTGATATTATACAGTACCATTAATGTAAAAATGGAAACAATTACATTTTCATTCTATCATTTTAAATTATATATTGGCTGATGGTAAGCATTTTTAAAAAGCCAATTTTCAAAGTGGAAAGGAAAACTATGCCATTTCTACTGAAGTCATTAAGAATCTTGAAGCAGTATGTAACACCCTCCAAGAATAGTCCTTGGAGTTTAAATGCTCAATCATCCCCTTTGTTAGTTTAATTCAACAGAAAATAACTTGTTCACATGCTAAACAGAGTTGGAAAGAAGCCACAGAAGATTATGATTGCTCAATAAGAGAGATCCTTTGTGTTTGTGTTACTTAGCTCATAATCTCATATCTGTAGCACTACAACCAATTAATTATATTCAGTTGGTTGGTGGAAAATCAGATGCAGTCCACAGTGTGTCTCTCTGACAAATTGTTGCTGGGGATTTTATATACACCCTTAACATAGTATATGAAAAACTCATTGTAAATAACATGATTCTTCAAAGTAATTATACATTTTTATAGTTTCAGCATGGATCCAATGTATATTTTGAATTAAGAAAATTGCAGATTTAACAGCATATGAGACTTGTTAATACTATCTGTGTCTTTTTAGTTTAGAAATACGACCTGAAGAATAATACCAAACAAATTAGTCTAAGTAGCACAGTCATTTTGTCTTTAATTCTTTATTTCTTTATTTGGTCGTAACCAAAAGTGAGTTTTAATCAGCCATTTTCTCTTGAATTTCATCCTCATTGGTTCTTCTCTTTATCCATTTGATGTAGTATCATTTTGTTGCCTCGTGTTATTAATTAAGCATTAAATTTAATACCATTTATCAAATCACTCTTTTCTCTGCATCTTTAATTTAACGAGGGATCTAGTTTTTATATTATCTTCAATTACTTTATTGTCTTATCTATGCAAATAAAGGTATGGGATAAAGAAGATTTCAAGATAGTAAAGACTAAAATCCTGCTGGTTGTGTGAGCAGTGATTCCTCTTCCAAAATACAACCTGAATCTAAACTCCACATCAAATCAACACATACTGTTGTGTCAGTATACTATGCACATGCATGAGACACTGCTCAGTATTATGCTTACAAAGAATAAGTGACACTCTCTTTAATATCTGCACCTCCTCCAGCTACCTCCCTGTCTTAGTCTAATTGGGTTGTTCTAACAAAAATATTATAGAATGGGGAGCTTATAAACCACAGGAATTTATTCCTCAAAGTCCTGGGGGCTGGGAAGTCCAAGATCAAGGTACTGATAGATGTCTGGTGAGAGCCTTTTTCCGAGTTGTAGACCGCTGAATTCTCGCTGTGTCCTCACGTGGCAGAAGAGGCAAGGTAGCTCTCCGGAGTGTCTTTTATAAGATTGATCCCATTCATGAAGGCTTTGTCCTCATCACTTAATCACTTCCAAAAGGCCCCTCCTCCTAATGCCATCACTTTCATTCTTTTGTTTTTCAATTTTAATCCTAGGATGAGTTTATTTTTTTAATTTTCTAAATTAATTTTATTAGAGTATAGTTGATTTACAATGTTGTGTTAGTTTTGGGTGTATAGCAAAGTGAATCAGTTATACATATACATATATTCACTCTTTTTCTAGATTCTTTTCCCATATAGGTCATTACAGAATATTGAGTAGAGTTCCCTGTGCTATACAGTAGGTCCTTATTAGTTATCTATTTTATATATTGTAGTGTGCATATGTCAATCCCAATCTCCCAATTTGTCCCTCCCCTCTTTCCCCCACCCCGGTAACCATAAGTTTGTTTTCTACATCTGTAACTCTTTTTCTGTTTTGTACATAATTTTGTTTGCACCCTTTTTTTAGATTCCACATGCAAGCAATATCATATATTTGTCTCTCTCTGTCTGACTTACTTCACTCAGTATGACAATCTCCAGGTCCATCCATGTTGCTGCAAATGGCATTATTTCATTCTTTTTTATGGCTGAGAAATATTCCACTGTATATAGGTACCACATCTTCTTTATCCATTCCTCTGTTGATGGACATTTAAGTTTCTTCCATGTCCTGGCTATTGTATATAGTGCTGCAGTGAACACCAGGGTGCATGTATCTTTTTGAATTATGGTTTTCTCCGGATATATGCCCAGGAGTGGGATTGCTGGATCATATGGTAGCTCTATTTTTAGTTTTTTTTTTTTTTTAAGGAACATCCATACTGTTCTCTAGTGGCTGTATCAATTTACATTCCCACCAACAGTGTAGGAGGGTTCCCTTTTCTCCACACTCTCTCCATCATTTATTGTTTGTAGCTTTCTTGATGATGGCCATTCTGACTGGTGTGAGGTGATACCTCATTGTAATTTTGATTTCCGTTTCTCTAATAATTAGTGATGTTGAGCATCTTTTCATGTGCTTTTTAGCCATCTGTATTTCTTCTTTGGAGAAATATCTATTTCATCTTATGCTCAATTTTTGATTGGGTTGTTTGGTTTTTTTGACATAGAGCTGCATGAGCTGTTTGTATATTTTAGAGATTAGTCCCTTGTCCATTGCTTCATTTGCAAATATTTTATCCCATTCTGAGGGTTGTCTTTTTGTTTTGTTTATGGCTTCCTTTGTGGTGCAAAAGCTTTTCAGTTTAATTAGGTCTCAGTATATTTTTGTTTTTATTTTCATTACTCTAGAGGGGTATTGAAAAAGATCATGCTGCCATTTATGTCAAAGAGTATTCTGCCTGTGTTTTCCTCTAAGAGTTTTATATATCTAGCCTTACATTTAGGTCTTTAATCCATTTTGAGTTTATTTTTGTGTATGGTGTTAGGGAGTGTTCTACTGTCATTCTTTCACATATAGCTGTCCAGTTTTCCCAGCACCACTTACTGAAGAGACTGTCTGTCTTTTTTCCAATGTATATTCTTGCCTCCTTTATCAAAGATAAGGTGACCATAGATGCGTGGGTTTATCTCTGGGCTTTCTATCCTTTTCCATTGATCTATATTTCTGTTTTTGTGCCAGTACCATACTGTCTCTATTACTGTAGCTTTGTAGTATAGCCTGAAGTCTGGGAGCCTGATTCCTCCAGCTCCATTTTTCTTTCTCAAAATCGCTTTGGCTATTCAGGGTCTTTTGTGTTTCCATACAAATTGTGAAACGTTTTGTTCTAGTTCTGTGAAAAATGCCATTCATAGTTTGATAGGGATTGCACTGAATCCATAGATTGATTTGGGTAGTATAATCATTTTCACAATGTTGATTCTTCCAATCCAAGAACATGGTATATCTCTCCACCTATTTGTATCATCTTTAGTTTCTTTCATCGGTGTCATAGTTTTTTGCATACTAACTGAGTAAATTTTAAAGATCTTATTGGTTTTATTCAGTGATTTATGAATTGGGCAGCATCTGATGTAGTAGATAGAAAGGAGCTCCAAGGAGCTGTACAAAATGAAAGACTTATAGGCACAAGGGAGCAGGGACAAGGAAGTTGTACTAGTCAAAAAAACAGATTGGTTATGGTGATGGTTTATCAGGTACATTACATAACTAGTGCTGATCAAGTAATTCCTGATTGATTGGCTTAAGATTCCATTTCTGGGAGATCCGAAACTGTAATTAAGTCTTGGTTTGATAATGTGGGGCTTAGCCCAAGCGACTCTGTTTTGAGTCTAATGTCTTGCTTTTAACATGCTTTTATAAAATAAATATGTCTGTTATTGAAGACATATAGATATAGTGTGGGTATCTATATTTATCTTAGTGTTGATATATGACTTTGACTTTACACATGCATATGAGAATTCATAAAGCAAATAAGAGCTGTGTACATGATTTACACAGTAGATTTATTCTGGAGAATTTGAGCATGAATCATGTTAGAATTTTAAGAATGCTTACAAGTAAAAGTAAAATTTGTATCATTTCTTCTAAAATATAAATATTTAGTTTGCCATTTATATAAATCTGCTTTAAAATATTTTCTTGATTAATTTATGGAATGGTTAAAAATGCTGATTTCAAAAGAGAATCTAAGTTCTAAAGGTAGGATTAATTTAAACTTGTATAATTAAAACGCCTCTAGTTTTTCATCAGACTGTTTTTTTTATTCAATTATATGGTGATTGAAAGGCCATTTGGAAGAGTCAATGAGCTGTTCATGAAAAATATCTTCTTTTTTTTTTTTAACATGGATAATATATGAAAAAGAATCATGTGGCTAGAAGAGAATTTATGGCTTATCTAGTCTATATTATACCATAAAGAACTCTACTATAGCCACTCCAAACTAGAAACCATATATATATATATATATATATATATATATATAAAATTGATGTATAATGTAAGAATACTCATGAAGTAAGGGATTATTTAGGCTTTGCATCCTTCACAATAGTCCACTGTATATTTCTCCAATTTTCCTTGTATTTCTCCCACATCCAGTTCTTTCACCACCAAACCTTAATACAAAAACAAAACAAAATTTTAAAAACAGAAATACTTTCCACTAAGAAAAATATTATAATTCTGTATGTGGTTGTTGTTGGGAAAATAAAATTTAAAACAAAATCTCCTGCTAACCCAGAAAACCTCACCATAGAAACTGTAGGTAAAGGAAGCTGTTTTATTATTTAATAAGCATTAAGCCAGGATCTGATGTGCATCATAGGCAATCCATGAAAGAAATTACAAAGACAGAAAGACATTTTATGCTTTCTTAAAGTCAGTTAGATATAATCCATACATACATGTTCTAAAGATAAATGATAAATAGTCCTTAGGTAAACGGAGTGGACAGCACCATTTGCCACACATAATTCATCCTAAATTCACCTGTAATTGGAATGACTATCTGTGTTGGCTTTACACAAAGGAAAAAATAAGCCCCTCATATTTTTATGACAGGAGGTAGTTTCTCAACTTGGAGTGAGGTGCCCCCCAAAGTTAGGTTCCCTCCTTCCCGCAGAAAGGGGGAGATGGGGTGCTGTCTTCCCTGATTATTACATCTCAAAGAGATGGCTTAGAGGTTCTTGTGGAAACATCCCTAAACTTTGACACTGACGAGTGGCTTATGTAGCATTTGGAAAGTTTTATACACATTTGAAAAAGACAGAAGGAACTCACAATTTCAAGTTTTCTACAGTGAAAGCTCTAAGATAAATGAAGGTGAGAGGGATTCTTTTCTATTTTCAACCGGGAGAACTAAGCCTCTTTAAAATTTTTATCTGCATTTAGACTGTCCCTTCAGTTTCTAATAAACAAGACTTTCTCTTTATTAAGATTTGTTCTGTCCAATGCATACTTCCAACTTCTTAGTAGATAGTAGGACAGGAAACCAAAATTCTTGTTTTGAGAGGAAGGATAAACTTTAAAGAAGCTTCAAGAAAGAAAACTAGAATTTTATGAAACTCTTTTCTTTCTTGATTTCAGTACTTTTTTTTCTGTTTCTCTGAGCTGTAATTCCTAATCAGAATTATGTTGAACTAAATACCTGTCATTAAAAACCAGGTTCTTGGGCTTCCCTGGTGGCGCAGTGGTTGAGAGTCCGCCTGCCGATGCAGGGGACACGGGTTCGTGCCCCGGTCCGGGAGGATCCCACATGCCGCGGAGCGGCTGGGCCCGTGAGCCATGGCCGCTGAGCCTGCACGTCCGGAGCCTGTGCTCCGCAACGGGAGACGCCACAACAGTGAGAGGCCCGCGTACCGCAAAAAAAAAAAAACGGGTTCTTATTCTGATTTTCTTACTTGTTAATCACATCCCCATTCTTCCAATAATCCCTGCTCAAAATGTATACACCCTTTCCCAAGGGTAGTAATCTGTAGAAACAATTCCCAAGAGATAGTTTGTGAACACATGACTCTGGAGTCAAATAAACTTTAGAAAGTCTGTGTACAATTGCTTTGCAATATAAAAGTCATATTTATTAGTGGGCCTTTAAATAATTTTAATAAGTTAGAATCAGCATTTTTTTAAATAAATAGAATGGAATGGAATATAAAGTGCCAGAGGGTATTGCTTATAGTATACTCATGGAGTTATGCATTGTTCTATGAAACATATTTTGCAGTTATTTTTATGTGTGTATGTTGGTGTGTATATATAAATAAACTGTACTGGAGTCATTGAAAATAAATTAAGACCATGCAAGTGAAAACAAACAGTGATCATTTATTCAGAGCTTACTGTACCAAAGGAGTCAGCGACCATCACTTTCTTTTAGCAGAAACTTTAAGGCACAGTTCCTGGCAGACGGTGGAGGCACAAAGATATGAGAGGGAGGGAGGAAGGAAGGGAGGGAGAAAGGGAGGAAGGAGGGAAGAAAGAGGGAGGAAGGGAGGAAGGAAGGGAGGGAAGGAAGCAAGCAAGCAAGCAAACCAGGCCTCCAGTTTGCTCTGATGGAAATTATTGGTAAGGGGAACCTAGAGGTGTGCTAGCTAGAAGCAGAACATCTTATCTGATTCATATGAGCAGCATATTTGGCTTTCTCTGATTGATTCTGAGTTGGAGGTGGGAACAAAAATGAGGGAAGTTGGCTGTCTTTGACCAGTTCTGACTGTTCTTGACCGATTGCTGCAGAGGTTGTAGTCTGGCTCCCTGGACTTCTCATGTGGGCCAGGTTCTCTTGTTATATATAGTCTGGCCATTTTCCATGTGTATATTCAGTCTACCAGATTAAAAAAAAAAAGTTTTAAACTCATAGCCATATACTATACACCCCTTTTAAACTTTCACAATGGAGATTAATACATTAAAGGATTGAAAATTGCTACCTAAATTCATTTAACATTCTCCAAAGTATATCATAAATTCTTTTGACTATTAAGCCCCCTTTTTATTCTAGAATCCTTCTTAACTCAAGGAACCCATGCTTTAGAAAATATTTTTTTATAATCATTTTCAACCTTTAGTCTTCCTTCTGTACTTCCCACTTCAGATAACTCACAGGTTTTATCATTTGTCTTTCACTGGTATTTTTCACCTCTGTTTTGGTCACAACTCTGATACTCTTTACTTTTCTTGAATTATTCCAATGTCTAGCTCCAGATTTTTCACTTGAATCTGCTTTTCTCATAGATTGCAGGCTAGTTTTAAGTGTTACTTCTTTACTCCAAAATCTTTAGTCTTCTCCATTCTCACACTATCAATTCTACTCTGAAAAGATACAAAAAGTTGTACTTTAAAAATTAGTCATTCATCTTACTACTTGAGATGAATTAAAATGCAGATAACTTGCAAGAAGTTACATGATAATTCAAATTCAAACTAAAATATATATGATGGATATAGGGTCCTCTCCTGAAAATAGAACTCCCAGAGCTTGAAATATAGACTAAGACAATGGAGAAGTGGTTATCATAGTAGCCTCAGAGACCCAAATTATATGAAGAAATCAGCCCCAGAGACCTAGTATTATGTTTTATTTGTTGTTTTCATATCTATCATTAGTGCTCCAAAATGCCTGATTAAATGTTATATTTATCTCCTTGAGCAAACACCCAGGCCAATTCATCTAGGAGCTCCCCAGTTGAGCACATACTGGTGCTCAATACCTGTTCTTTGACTGAAAGAGCTTATGTGGATAGTCCCAGGACTTAATTCCATAAAGGGCTAATACTATATCAACATTATTATTTTTAGAACAAAAGGCATATTCTATTCATTTGTTGCACTCTGGATATTTTCAGTGTTGTCTTTTATAATAATAAGAGTGGTTGATTCTTCTTACTTGCTTTATAGATATACCTCCAAATAATTTACGTCCTTTGACCATCTGGTAGATACAGTAAGAGCAAGAATGTTTAGAAGTTTTCGAATGATGTTCTTAGGCTAACAGTTATGGTACTTTCAAAAGAAAGATCCATTTACTTTGATTGCTATTATAGTTCAAAAAATATTGATCTATCCCTGCTTGCAAACTCTTTTAAACAGGTAGCTACAGAGATTTAGACAAAAATCTGTATTTCACTTTGGTCTTTCATTCAGGGTACTTCAAAAGAAAATATTTAAAGAATAGATGGGTTAAGTGAGGTTGAAGTGAACAATGCTATACTGAGTCTTCTTATGAAAAGGAATGCTTCCTGATACCCATTTTTCTGCTCCAGTATTAGACTTTAAGTCCCAAAGGGAGTGAGGTCATGTCTCTTTAATTGACTCTGTAGCATATTTTGTTTATTTCACAAGAGATTAGTGTGTCTGCTATATGTGGAATATTTGGGGGGTGTCCATCATCAAAATGCTTATCAATAGCTTATCTCTGCTTAGAATAAAGTCAAAGGTCCTTCAGAGTGTACACAGGGCCCCCTCATCTCCCATCCTCATCTCTTACCTTACCCTTCTTGCACCCTAACTCCAGCCATACTGAGTTACTTGAATTTCTCCAAATGTGATGTTTCACACTGTCATCCTTTGATCAAACTGTTTCCTCTACCTGAAATGTCACAAACTACCACACACACTATACCCCAACCCCAATCACACACATCCTTGCAGATCTGCCTAATTTTACTTCATATTTCAGTTTATAGAATCATTTTGCCTTTCAACTCCTAAGCAGAATTATTCATTTTCTTCTCATGTTTTGCATATATCTTATTGTAAACCTACATTATTTATCATACTTTTATATGTATCTGCATACTTGTCTTTTCCTGGTAAGCAGTGATAGATTGTCTTAGCTCTACATTCCCAACGTTTGGGATATAGTACAATTCTAATATGTTTTTCTTGAATGAACATACTAATAGAGGATTGAATGAACAAATGAAAGAATGAATGTATATAAATGAGTAAGGTCGCTGTCCCTGAAAAAATTGATAATGACACTATCTATAGTTAGCTGGGTTACTGGTTGATGGCATCAACTGATTTGAGATGTTTATTATAAAAATGCCCTTGAGCGTATTACTGGGTTTCCTAATCTCAATCAGCCCTCCTCATTGTCCTTTTGCCACAAACCCTGTACTTAGTTACAAATTTAAGGCAAATGCTAAGAAAGTCTTTTGAAGGACCCTAAGTATAATCTTTTGAAGGACCCTAAGATAAACAGTGGGTCAAGTTTTAAGGATACTACCTTAGGGCAAGTCAGGAAGGAGGGATTACTTGTCACTTTACATTTCATCTTCAAATATATAGGAAATGCACTTAACTTTTCAAATCATTTTGAAGTTTTAAAACATGTACATTTTGTGGCATAGGTGCTGACGAGAGCATAGTTCATTCTCTTTTACTTAAAAATATGTGTCAAGAAATTTAAAAAATATCTAGATATATCTAGATATAGATATATAGTTATAGATATCTATCTATCTATATATCCTGAATTCACTTATTTGGCAGCTCTTTTTTTTTTTTTTTTTTTTTAAGGGCCACGCGTTTTTTCTTTAAGGGCCAAGATAATGACATATATCTTTTTGTGGCCATAGTTCCTAGCACAGCTCTTGGTACATAGTGGATCCTTAGTAAAAATTGAACTGAGATTAACTGATTATACTAAGTTAGTAAGACTAGCCTTTAAATTCCCTGAACTAAGATACTTCATTATCATCAGGAACATCAAGAAGTGTTTTTTTTGTTTGTTTTTTCTTCAATTGATTCCTACCTAGTCTCATTAAATTGTTTTGTACAATCAAATAAATGTATACACTAGGGAACTATTGGGTTAAGCATTATTAATGCTCTCAATTTTTGAAGTTGTTTCATTGAGGTGTTTTTTTTAATCTTTTTTACCTATTTACTTTTATTTCTTTCATTTAATTTTAAAAATTTTATTTATTTCTCTTTAATTAAATGAGAGGATACTTAGTCATTTTTGAAAAACAACCTTAGTCCCATTCTCTTGTATTCCAACAAGTTCTCTTGAGAGAGAGAAAGAGGGTGGAGTTATAATTGTTAAGTAGGGTCTTACACAAAACCCCAGGAAAGCCATGGCCAGAAAAAAGTCTGATAAATAACTGTGTAGGAGGAAAATATTACATAATCCGAGTTCATGTAGGTTCCATACGTATTGTCTTAGGTTGTTTTTTCATTTTTGTTTTTGTTTTGTTTTGTTTTGGTTTGGTTGCTATAACAAAATACCAGAGATGGCAGAGATGGGGTAGTTTATAAAAAATAGAAATTTATTTCTCACAGTTCTAGAAGATGAAAGTCCAAGATCAAGGCTCCAGCATGATCAACATGAGAGTTTTCTTCTTGGTCCACAGCTGGTGCCTTCTTGCTGTGTCCTCCTCACATGTGGAAGGGGAGAAGGGGTCACTCTGGAACCTCTTTCCTAAGAACACTAATCCTATTTATAAGGGCTCTGCCTTCATGACCTAACCACCTCCCAAAGTCCCCACCTCCTAATGGCATCATCTTTGAATTTCGCCAGAATGCATTCAGACCATGGCAACTGTGAAGGCTTGGAAATTCATTGTTTGTATACACAGACATTAACTATAGCCCCCTCAGTTATCCTCCAAATTTGAGACCTGGGCATGAAGGTGACAGAATATAAATGGTTTGCCATCTCCAAATTAATGATATGTCAAATATCATCATATTTAGAACCAAAGAAAAGCTCATTGTTTTTATCACAAGTTCCTAATTCTATTGGACATATTAAGGTGTTCAATAATTTTTAAGGTGAAATATGATTAAGAATTGAGTAGGGTTTGTTTATTTGTTTTGAGTGCCTCTATTTGCTGTACAGTATGCCAAAACAGTATATTATTTAATTACTTGCTGCAAGATGTTCTACACCAGCCCTATGCAAAATGGTAAAATTTGGGAGTCTTTTCTTAGGATAAAAATTCTGGATTTTTTATTAAATGGTTGTAGCTAATCTGAAACCTTTATTTATTTATTTTAAAAATTGGGGTATAGTTGCTTTACAATGTTGTGTTAGTTTCTGTTGTGCAACGAAATGAATCAACTATTTGTATGCATTTATCCCCTCCCTCTTGGACCTCCCTCCCATCCCCCTCCCATCCCTTCCATCTAGGTCACCACAGAGCACAGAGCTGAGCTCCCTGCTCTATACAGCAGGTTCCCACTAGCTATCTGTTTTACACATGGCAATGCACATACTTTTTAATGTCAGTGTTTTCATCATGATTGTAAAACACTTTACACATTATTGCAAATATGTCCTTCTTTACTTTGCCTGGGAAGTTATAGCTTTCCATCTCAAAATCTCCTTAAATGTTGACTGTAGTCTCATTTTTCTGAGATCCTTGAAGGTGAGACAGAGTTTAACTCACAAGGTCTTTTTTAGCTGTGTGTTTCTATATTTCACTACTTTGTAAGCCTGTTGCTAAGGTAATGAGACTCCCAAGAGGCTTCTTAACATTAAGAATCAGCAAAACTGCAAGTTTTACAGATCACTTTCTTTTAACCTACACAGTTCCTCTGTGAAGTATTTAAATTACAGTGTCAACTGTTGTCAGGTCAGGGATTGATTAGTGAGAATTTCCATGTCATTTTAAGGCCAGATGTTAGTTTTTGGCTGGAAATCTGATTGAATTTAAAATTAGAGTCTATTACTTTAGGCATCAAGGATCAAAGCTATTTGATCACTAAAAAAAGGTGTTGAAAGAGTCCTGCTCTACAAATTTCAACCACTGCCATTTAAACCTTATTTCCTATTTTATTCTCAACTCACTGCAGGAGAGCCTTCCCAAGTGCTCTGCTTAAATTTCATCTGACCTCCCACCCTCATTTATTTCAGCACCTCTTCTCCAGTTTCTGATTTCTTTGCCTCCACAGCAGGGAGAAACAGCAGAACCAGGTTACTACTCCATGGTTGCCAGCCTCTTACCCTGGGAATGGATACTCATTCTGTTCTCTCCAAATTTAGTTGTGAATGATGCACAGTATTTAGGTGACTCCCACCGGAGGCAACATTTGTAAAGAAATCTCAACCCCACTTTATATTCCAAGAAACAAGATATCATAAGATAATAAAATCCAGAATCAGTAGGATGCTAACTAAATTCTTCTGGTGTTGCATTGAGTTTTCAATGGTAAGTTGTATTCTATCAGTCAGGAACAATGCAGGTAACAAATGGCACTTTCACACTGGCCATGTGTGGGCAGATCTTAAGGAAACCAACAAGGGGCTATGCAGTATCCATGACTGGTGACAGTGGGGAGCAGTTATCACTTTCATAGCACTCAGAGGATAGCTGTATGGAGAGGACAGCCTGACAAGCGTGCCTTTCAGTAAAAACGAATGCAGCCATTCCATGTTGATCCGGCAGAGAAGAAGATGGGGGAAAATATCTCTTACTGCTCCCTCCTCCCCAGCCTTCTCATCTTCTCTCCTGCCAGTGTGGTCTGTTTCCGGACCACTGGTTACACAAACAGAAAGTCAAGTATTATAGGAGCCTGTCTCTTATGGGTTGATGTGGTTCAGCCTTTACTCCCAACCTCGGGGCACAAAACTCTGGGCAGTAGAGGGTAAAGAATTGTTCTCGAGGGGTAAACAAAATATCTAGCACAAATTTCCTGCAATTATAAGGCAACTCTAAAATTTAAATCATTCAAAAGACATAGCTGGAATGTGTTACTCTATGATTTTCTGTATATATAGTTCTCTATGAGAATTTGTGATCGCCTCTATGGTTTACTAATAGAACCACATACTTTTGTATGCTAATTTTTATTACCTTCCTTCTTTCTTGATATATTCCACAACTATTCTTGACCATCGGGCTCTGAGAGAAGGTACAGTGCATAAGTACTCATATTCTGGAACCACCATCTGCATTCAAATTCCAGGTCTACCGTTTAAAATTGTGTCACTCTAGGCAAGTTACTTATCTCTTTGGGGTGCATAGGGTTGTGTCAAGGTTAAATGTAGCAAGTGCTTAGACCTTTGCCTGACACATAAATGATATATGAATATTTGTCATCACTGTGTGTGTAGACACTTGAAATGTGAAGTGGAATAAAAACTCGTGGGAAGAGACAAATGAGTGAATAAATTATTATAGTAAAATGTATGGACCAATGTAAGTATTCCTAAGGCCTATAGAAACCCAAAGAAGAAGTGAGTGACTATAGTTACAAGCTCAGGGCAGTCTTTATGGAAGAGGTATAGTGTGACCTTGAGAGATGTATAGGAATTTCTCCAGGTGTTACAAACTGGCTGTCTTCTGTCCCAGCTGAGATGTCATGCCTTAGGTCATGTAGGTGTGAAAGGGAACAGCGAGTGTCTTGACATGCCTGACACTTTGGAGGCTAGTAGGAAAATGGTGGCAGACTGGGTAGGAAAAACAGGAAAGGCTTAGATCATAAAGGCCTTCCATAGTAAGGAATTTGAAGAGATCTGAATAGTTTTAGAATCACGCTGGTACCATAAAGGTGGGATTGGTGTGTTGAAGCATTCAAGACAAAAACCTCTCTTAAAATTAATGTTTCTGTCTTTTCTGTTCCAATACTGGAATCAAGTTCATATGTTTCTTTCCTGCATTATTCCGGTGCCTGGCTCGCAGTATTCTCTCCGTCCTTTCTCTCAAGCAACATTGAACAATGGAAAAGAGTGTGGTCATTGGCGTCAAGTAGATGTTGAATAAAACTCAGTAGAGCTATTTCTACATATTTGACTTTGGTTAGCCTCTCAGAACCTCATTTTTTCACCTATAGAATAAATCGTGCCTTGCTCTCAGTGTTGCAATAAGAGATACATGAGTAAACAGAGTTATAGTATTTAGCAACCCTCCTGTCAAATAATAGTCTCTCAATAATGGCAGCTAATAATTTTATAGTTCTGAGACCTTTAGATAGCCTAGTCCCTTACCTCGTTTACTAATTGTTTGCCAGTTTTAAGTCACTTATCTTAGCTTTGGTTCCCTAGGAAACAAAGGCTGAGGAGAAGTTTATGGACTAATGAGGAGTGCAATTCCAAAATAGCAAAAGAGTAAATTAGAAAATCAACATTGATATAGCACTACCAAAAAATTCACAGACCTCATTCAAATTTCACTACCCCAAAATGTCTCTTTTTCCTTTCTTGTCAGGATTCAACCCATGAAGCTTCAGTGCATTTACTTGTTGTGTCTCTTTCATTTCCTTCGATCTGAATGAGTTCCTCATTTTTTCCCTGTCTGTCATGACCCTGATAGCTTTAAAGAATACAGGCCTTTCATTCTGGAATATGTCCCTTAATCTGGGTCCATCCAATCTTTCCTCATATCCAGACTTCAGCTATGCATTCTTTATTTTTAAAAAATATGTATTTATTTATCTGGCTGCGTCAGGGTCTTACTTGCGGCATGTGGGATCCTCCCATGTGGTGCGAAGGCTTCTCTCTAGTTGTGGCACGTGGGCTTAGTTGCCTCACAACATGTGGGGTCTTAGTTCCCTGAACAGGGATCGAACCCACGTCCCCTGCATTGGAAGGCAAATTCTTTACCACAGGACCACCAGGGAAGTCCCCTCAGCCATGCATTCTTGACAGAAATGATGCTCCTTGTTTTAGTGCATTGCATCAGGAGGCAATGTCAGTATAATCCACACTGGTTATGCGATCCTTGATCACCTAGTAAAATTAGTGTCTTCTGGGTTTTTCCATGGTAACATGACCAGTTTCACCTTTTGGATTCTCTTCACCAGAATCCAAAATCGCTGTGATGGCTGTCAAATGTTGATTTTTTATTTTTAATAATTCCACATTTTTTTAACTGTCATTCTACATGGAGACAGAGTGTCCTCTTCCATTTATTTACCCATTTATTTATATCAGATGGATTTATGCATTTGAATTTTATTCAGTTGGTTTTAATCCATCATTATCGTTGTTTTGATGATTAAGCTGCCCTAGAATGGCTAGTGTAGCTCCTTCAAGCTGACCTCTATGTCTTTTCAATGTGTCCCCATCATTCTTTAAGCACTTTTCTTGACAGAACAAGGTGTTCCGGTTTTGTCTTATAGTTTTCCTTGACCAACCCTGGAAGCAGACTCCCTGGTTCCCTTTAGTGAAGAATGGTATTTGGACACCAAGATGTGGGCACTCATGTACTTGTTGCTACGAGTACTTATTGCTTTTAGTACTCAGTGGATGAGGCTAGAAAATATATGTGCGTTATGTGTGACATAATACACACAGTCATCTCTATCTATGTATATCTATATTTTAGACATTAATTAACAACAATTTCTCCAATTTTAGTTCAACCCCTCAGAATTTTGTAGCCTTCCCTTTTTCCACATCCCCTTTTTGATAGTGAGAAGTCTAGTTACCCTTATCCTCAATACACTTATGATTTGCACAGTCCCATAATATATACTTAATCTTACAACCTTACTGGCTGCTCCCTTGGCCTTGTTTCTGCTTGTTTGGCCTCTAGCCACTTACTTGACCTCACTACCTCCTCAACTCCTGATACCACCATCACTGCCTCTGCTATAGGCTGAATATTTGGTCCCCCTAAAATTCACACGTTGAAACCTAATCCCCAATGTGATGATATTTGGAGGTAGGGCCTTTGGGAGGTGACTAAGTGATGAGAGTGGAGCCTGATAAATGGAATTAGTACCCCAGGAGCTCCCTTGCCCCTTGTCTACCATGTGAGAACACAGAAAAAAGACATATGTCTGTGAACCAGGAAATCGGCCCTCTCCAGATAGCAAATCTGCTGACACCTTAATGTTGGACTTCCCAACTTTCAGAACTGTGAGAAACAAATTTCTGTTGTTTACAAACCACTCAGTCTATGGTATTCTCTTATAGTATCTTAAATGGACTCAGACAGCCTCCTAACCCCAACCAAGCCACCCCACCTAAAGCAAGGAAAGGGAAAAGACTTTGTATCTTTTCTGATACTGCTCTTCTCCTTCCACCTGGGATACCTTTCCTTCCTTACTCTTCCCCAGTTCACACAGTGAAATAACTCTAAGATAGTTCGAGGGTCACCTCTTCTGTGAAACCTTTACCAATTTGCCAACCACGGATTCAAGGGGACTTTGCTGTACCTCCTTTGTGCCCTCATTTAAGGCATAGGCTACATCTTATTTGTCTTTATATCCCTAGTGCCTAGTATTATTTTTGAAACATATTAGAAACTAAATAAATGTTTCATAAGTGGGTAATTAATGAATGGAAATTTCTTTGTAATAATTTGGTGATTAAGACTTTAGCTTCAGACAGACCCTAAACTCTACTATTCATAAGTTTTGTGAAGTTGGGCAAGTTAACATCTTGTCTGTTTTGGCTGTTATAACAAAAATACTATAGACTGGGTGGCTTATAAACAACAAACATTACAGTCTGGAAACTAGGAAGTCCATGATCAAGGTGCTGGCAGATTCAGTGTTTGGTGAGAGCCTATTTCCTGGTTCACAGATGGCTGTCCTCTCCCTATGTCCTCACATGGCAGGATAGGCACGGAGCCTTTTGAAGTCCTCTTTTATAAGGGCAGAGATGCCATTCATGAGGGCTCCACCCTCATGACCTAATCACCTCCCAAAGACTCTACCTCCAAATATCATCACATCAGGGATTATGTTTCGCCATATGAATTTTGGGGGGATACAAATATTCAGTCTATGGCATTAATTAACTTCTCTGATCTTTATTTTTCTTGTTAGTAAATGGAGATGACAATAGTTCCATCATATGGCTGTTATGAGGATTAAATTATATAACGAATGTGTTTAAAAAAATATTTTCACAATGTCAATACAATTTCAATGTTCTACAAATGATAGCAGCTATTATTAATAATTGATTTTTGTACAAAACTCTGTTATAACACTGATATGTTGCATATGAATTATTTGGTCAGATATTAGTCTTGCCTCCTGGATAGAAACAAATTTCAAAGGCAATTATATACAGTAGGTATGTGTTTATTTTCCTTACTGCCTATTGTCTTTCAGTCTAAAAGAGTATTGCAGCTTCAAAATTACACCTTCATTTGAAAATATATTCTTAATTTAAAGAATTTTGTATTAAAGGAGCAAAGAAAAAACTAAGGTTTCAAAATAGTATAATAGAGTATGCACTTATTCTCAATGCTAACCCAAAGATGATAGAAAACATATTAAAAAAAATACACTGTTGCTTAAGAATAGGAAGAGAACACTTCAGTTATTATAAGGCCATAGGGGATCTCTGAGATAAATAAATATAAATAAACATATACACACACACACACACACACACATATGGAATATAGGGGTAAGCTGAGAATTTCATAAACCAATGCCTCCATTGGCTGCTGTTGCTGTAGCTTCTGCCTAGGAAGCCATTGTTCATCAGGGCCAGAAGACACCACGGAAGAGGCCACTGGCAATCCTGAGAAACTGTAGTAATTGCTACAGAGGAAAATATTTCAGCTACAGAGCCAAATGCCCAGACATGGAATCAGAGTCAAATGCAGTTATCAAGAGGGGTCTTCATCCCAACTCAGGATGAAGACCATAAAAGTGGACTGCACCACAGATCAACAGAGGAGACAATTTATACCTAGAAGTATGACATGATCCTGGCATTAGAAGAAATAAGCCTGAAGTTTACAGAAGCAAGCAAATAAAAACATTTATTTGACAGCTTGTTCAAAACCAACTAATTTGTTCTTCCCCCAAATAAATTCCTCCTGAACTTTTCATCATAAGCTTGACAAGCATTATGATTCACCAAATATATTTTCAAATATGCTGCTTCAGAAGAAACTTTAGTCTGCTGCTCTTGAAGCACACTTCTGCCTGTACCCAAGGAAACAGTAAAAAGAAAAAAAAAAATAATTGTACTAGATATCCTCACAAAAATAAAGGGGGAAATTGTATCCATGAACAAATAATAGGAGGTTATGAAACAATAAAAAGTAATAAATCATTAAATATTCAAGAAATGATAACATGATTTTTCAGTATATAGGTTGAATTAGAATTAGATAAAAGTACACAGTGATTAATAAATTTGAGTTTATAATATATATACATATTTTACATATATAATACTTCTAGAATGCAGAATAGAGAATTTTTTAAATGAAAATTTGAAAGATCGAGCAACATGAAGGCTAAATCTGAAAGTTCTGATGTTTAATGTGAAAGAGTTCCAGAGAGATGAGTGTGTATACAAAATAATATTTTAAAAGAAATAATGGTAACAATTTCTTAGAACTGAAAAAAAAAAGTTACAGGTTATTTGACAGCATAAATCTATCAAGTACCAAGTTAAAAAAAACAATTTAAGAACCAGTACCTAGGTAGATGACAGTGACATTTAAAAACAGCAAGTCTAAAAAAGAATCCTAACAACTGTGGGAAGGGAAGAGAGGGAGCAGGGAACAGATTAATTACAAAGAGAATTAAAATCAGTTTGTTATATTTTTTTATGAGGAATACTGGATGGATAAAAGACCAGGGAAAAATATCTTCAAAATGCTGAGGGAAAATAATTTTGAATTAACATTCTATACCTTACCGATTATCACTCAATATTGAGGGCAAAAGAAAGACGTTTGCAGTTGAAGAATAACCTAGTCTTTCAATAACAGAAACAATTTCAGTAAGGTGTAAGAGGAATAAAATTTTCTGAGCCTAACAACAATATCATCCCACCATCACGTAGCACTTTAGCCCTGCTATTCCCTGCTCATCATCCCAACCCCCACCAGAGCATCCATCACCTTCTAAAATAACACTTTTATTTATTATTATTTGTGAACTTCCAATGGAATATATACCACCGAAGAGCAGGAATTATTGTCTGTTTATTCATTGATCTAGTCCACATAGTACCTAGAAGAGAATCTGGCACATCATGGGTTCTCAAATAAATATTTGCTAAATAAATTGAACGACACAATGCGGTTTGAACTATGTAAGTGAGCTTGATTCAGCTACTAGGAAATGTGGCAAAATTCATACTCTGGAACTTTAACGAAGTTCTTTTTGTTTTTTGAATTTTTGAATTTTATTTAATTTTTTTTTTATGCAGCAGGTTCTTATTAGTTATCCATTTTATACATATTAGTGTATATATGTCAATGCCAATCTCCCAATTCATCACACCACCCCTGCCGCTTTCCCCGCTTGGTGTCCATATGTTTGTTCTCTACATCTCTGTCTCAATTTCTGCCCTGCAAACTGGTTCTTCTGTACCATTTTTCTAGATTCCACATATATGCGTTAATATACGATATTTCTGACTTATGTCTTTCTGACTTATGTCACTCTGTATGACAGTCTCTAGATTCATCCACGTCTCTACAAATGACACAACTTTGTTCCTTTTTATGGCTGAGTGATATTCCATTTTATATATGTACCACATCTTCTTTATCCATTAGTCTGTCTATGGGCATTTAGGTTGCTTCCATGACCTGGCTATTGTAAATAGTGCTGCAATGAACATTGGGGTGCATGTGTCTTTTTGAATTATAGTTTTCTCTGGGTATATGCCCAGTAGTGGGATTGCTGGGTCATATTTTATTTCTATTTTTAGTCTTTTAAGGAACCTCCATACTTCTCTCCATAGTGGCTGTATCAATTTACATTCCCATCAACAGTACAAGAGGGTTCCCTTTTCTCCACACCCTTTCCAGCATTTGTTTGTAGATTTTCTGATGATGCCCATTCTAATCGGTGTGACGTGATACCTCATGTAGTTTTGATTTGCATTTCTCTAATAATTAGTGATGTTGAGCAGCTTTTCATGTGCATCTTGTCCATCTGTATGTCTTCTTTGGAGAAATATCTATTTAGGTCTTCTGCCCATTTTTGGATTGGGTTGTTTGTTTTTTCAATATTGAGCTGCATGAGCTGTTTATATATTTTGGAGATTAATCCTTTGTCCATTGATTCATTTGCAAATATTTTCTCCCATTCTGAGGGTTGTCTTTTTGGCTTGTTTGTAGTGTCCTTTATATCTGTTAGCAGTTGCCTTATGTATTGAGGTGCTCCTATGTTGGGTGCATATATATTTTTAATTGTTATATTTTCTTCTTGGATGGATTTCCATTTCCATGGAATATATTTTTCCATCCCCTCACTTTCAGTCTGTATGTGTCCCAGGTCTGAAGTGGATCTCTTGAAGACAGCATATATATGGGTCTTGTTTTTGTATCCATTCAGCGAGCCCCTGTCTTTTGGTTGGAGCATTTAATCCATTCACATTTAAGGTAATTATCGATATGTATGTTCCTATTACCATTTTCTTAATTGTTTTGGGTTTGTTTTTGTAGGTCCTTTTCTTCTCTTGTGTTTCCCACTTAGAGAAGTTCCTTTAGCATTTGTTGTAGAGCTGGTTTGGTGGTGCTGTTCTCTTAGGTTTTGCTTGTCTGTAAAGCTTTTGATTTCTTCATCAAATCTGAGTGAGATTCTTGCCAGGAGAGTAATCTTGGTTGTAGGTTCTTCCCTTTCATCCCTTTAAATATGTCATGCCACTCCCTTATGGCTTGTAGAGTTTCTGCTGAGACATCAGCTGTTAACCTTATGGGAGTTCCCTTGTATGTTGTCATTTTTCCCTTGCTGCTTTCAATAATTTTTCTTTGTCTTTAATTTTTGCCAATTTGATTACTATGTGTCTCAGCATGTTTCTCCTTGGGTTTATCCTGTATGGGACTCTCTGTGCTTCCTGGACTTGGGTGGCTATTTCCTTTCCCATGTTAGGGAAGTTTTCAACTATAATCTCTTCAAATATTTTCTAGGGTAATTTCTCTCTCTCTTCTCCTTCTGGGACCCCTATAATGCGAATGTTGTTATGTTTAATGTTGTCCCAGAGGTCTCTTAGGCTGTCTTCATTTATTTTCATTCTTTTTTCTTTATTCTGTTCCACAGCAGTGAATTCCACCATTCTGTCTTCCAGGTCACTTATCCGTTCTTTGCCTCAGTTATTCTGCTATTGATTCCTTGTAGTGTAGCTTTAATTTCAGTTATATTGTTCATCTCTGTTTATTTGTTCTTTAATTGCTTGTTTGTTCTTTAATTCTTCTTGGTCTTTGTTAAACATTTCTTGCATCTTCTTGATCTTTGCCTCCATTCTTTTTCCAAGGTCCTGGATCATCTTCATTATCATTATTCTGAATCCTTTTTCTGGAAGGTTGCCTACCTCCACTTCATTTAGTCATTTTTCTGGGGGTTTATCTTGTTCCTTCATCTGGTACATAGCCTTCTGCCTTTTCATCTTGTCTGTCTTTCTGTGAATGTGGTTTTATTTTCCACAGGCTGCAGGACTGTAGTTCTTCTTGCTTCTGCTGTCTGTCCTCTAGTGGATGAGGCTGTCTGAGAGACTTGTACAAGTTTCTAACACAGTTCTTTTAGAAATTGTCAGAGAGGGTAGACAAAATTAATTAAGATCATATAATTTTAATTTGACAAATATAATAGCAAATTGAACTGAATATATTTTATTGATTTATCCTCTGTGAGGCTGGATATACTTATACTGAATATTAAAGCAATAACATTAGAAATCAGCAACAAAATGATAGCCTAGACCCATACAATTTAAAAACACCTTGAAATTATTTATGAGTTAAAGAGGAAATCAAAATGGAAATTACAGACTATCTAGAAGTGAACAAAAAGAGCTCTAAATATCAAAACAGTACTCTGAAGAAAATTCATAGACTAAAAAACGTTTTTTTAAGGAAACAAGAAAGACTGAAAATAAACTAATATAAAAACAAACCCTAAGACTTCAGCTCGAGAAGGTGGAGAAAGAATAGTAAAATAATGCAAAGGAGAGTTGAAGGTGGAATCCAAAAAGATAAAAATGAAAGATGTTTAAATAAAATCAAAACAATGGAATTGATTAGCAAAATGTGGTTCTTTGAGTAGACTAGTAAATTTGACAATGTATTGTAAGTATGAGGCAAAGAAACCTGGAAGACTAATCACAAATAAATCGGAGTGAGAAAGTTTATGACATCTTTGTAAAGAGATATTTAAAGATTTTGTAACACAATTCTATTACTACTAAACTAACTTTGGAAAATTGCACTTCTCTAACATATATATAAGTTGCTAATATTGCCTCCCCCCCAAAAAAAATAACTTCAATAGTAAAATAACCCTAGAAGATATTGAAATGGTAATCAGATACCTATCTCAAAATTATACCAAACTCAGTCAGCATTTTTGGCAAATTGTCACACTCAAGTATCCAGTTTTCCTGTTATACAAACTAGTCTAAAAGACTAGTGAATGTTGGAAAATTGCTAACCTCTTCCTTTGATATTAAGTCTGTATAGGAACAGCACAAGAAAAATGATAGACCAATGTCACTATGACACAGATAAAAACAAATATCAAATCAAATGAAGTGTATTAAAGAAATCATTATAACTATATTTTCTGCTAAGGATACAAGGACATTCAAAAATATCTCCAAAATTATTGTTTGGTTCAAAAAACAGCAAGTTATAGAATATATTGACAGTATAATACAAGTTGCTATATATATATAAGGCAATACTACCTAGATTTTGTGAAGAGAATTTTTACGTTTACAAAAATACAGATGTTTATATTACATAGTACCTATATATGTGTATTATTATAAAAGCATGCATAAAGAACTGGAAAGATGCACAACAAATTGGTGCTAGTAGATTACAGAAGAACCCAGAATGTGTGGTTGTTGGAGTGTCAAGAGAGACCATAACTTTATCTCAAAGTTATTTTTTAAATTTAAATTTTTGCTGTTGTTTGAAGATTACTGTATTAATGTGATTTCATGTAACTTAAAAACCAAAACAATTACCACAATAATCTGCAACTGACATTCCTAGATTCACAAGGAAGATCCCAGATATTTGGAGTTTCCTTGAGCACATGTCGAAAGGGTATTTTAATGTGCTCTTAAGAGATTTTTTTTTTCAACCTCCTTCAATTTAATACATCCACAAAACATTTGTTGAGGAACATATCTGGGTAATTTGGAACGAAAAATTGATTCCTGACATAAGGAGCTTTTTGGGGAGTCTAATTGGGGAAGTAATTTAACCAACAGGTACTAGAGAGAATGGCAGATCCTGTGTGGAGGGTATTCACTGATTGTTTTAGGAGCACATAGGCAGAGAATATCACCTTTTGTCCTGGTTTCAATCTAAAGATTTCCTGTATCGTGTACAGATTACAAAAATAAGAAAAGTTTTTGAGATTTGGGGAAAATACATATGTATATGTGTGTATGTATGTAGTACAAACAGAAAATCTGAATCTTGTTCGTAATTGTTCTGTTAGGAACAACTGCATTAGCTCCAACAACCTCAGTTTCCCTATCTACAAAATGAGAGAAATGCACTAATTGTTCCCTAAAGATCATTTCCTCAAATCATGTCCATAACAGTAGTAAGAGAAAATTAAGATTGGAGAACATTTTCATCTTTTGCTCTGAAATATCTTGGCTATAGAGAGTGTACATCTCTTAAATTTGCTGTATGGATATCATATGCCTGAAAGCCTTGAAATCTGACATATCATCTATTTTTACAGAAATTGAAAAAGAAAGTTGTGGTGATCCTGGGACACCCTTATATGGAATTAGAGAAGGTGATGGATTTTCTAATCGTGATGTTTTAAGGTTCGAATGCCAGTTTGGATTTGAATTAATTGGAGAGAAATCCATTGTTTGTCAAGAGAATAACCAATGGTCTGCAAACATACCCATCTGCATCTGTGAGTACCAAATGCTTTGCTTCCAGATAGCATATGCTACCCTGTCCTTGCATATAATTGCTTTTGTAATTAATTGCAAAGAACTGGAACTGTGTAATTATTTTTGAATGAGTAGCACTTTTCAACACTATCTTTAACAAGTGTGCTTATGCCAAATTATAAATTTCATTGCAGATTTAAATAAAGTTAGCACAGTTCACTTGGTAAATGGCAAAGTATATTTTACATATGTCCTCATAACACTTTATTGGTGGCATTTTATACTTTATAGATAGAATACTTCTTATGGAAATTATACATCTGAGCTAATTCTATTAGGCTCATTTATTTTAACAAGGTAGTATATGCTTATTTGCAATCAGAAACACTTAAAATATTTAAAGCTTATATTCTATGTATAATGCATTAACTTATTTTTTCTTGTAGATGCTCACACTAATGCCTGCTTAAGTGCCATTTATTTATATTGCACAGAATAAAATTCATTAATGTTTGTGATATACAATATGCTTGGATTAAAATAATGTGTTTCTTCAAATACTTTAAAGCGTTCCAATTTAGCTGCAACAAAAATATAATTTGTTTTATCTGTTGATGCACTTTTAGGTTAAATTAAATACTATCTTCATTACCAACAAATACAGCTTACCAGGTGTGAATGCAATATTGAAAATTTTGCATTTAGTTTTGTTACAAATGATAACATATAAGCTCATAATCATGAAAGTAAAAAATAGTTTTCTTGTTTTAAAATATGACTTTTCATCTGTATCTAACTTATAATGATCATGCTTTTCATTTGTGAAATCCTTTATTCCCTACAAAGGCATTAGCACAAACTTTACTTCAATATATAACTGGTTTTAAAAAAATTTAGCAGTTTTCAAGACCTGCATTTTATCTGAATTTTAATTTGTGCTGCAAAACACACATTTTCCTTTATTGAAAATGTTGATTATTGAACATTTTTAAAATATTTAACATTTTTAAACACGTACTGAGAACTTTTAAAGTGAGTGGAGGCCAAACGTTTTCAAATATATATATATATATATATATATATATAAAATCTTTTTTTCCTCTGTGTAATAGATCATTTTTTTTAATCCTTCCTCTACTTTCTAAATGTTCTGTGTGAACCTTTAAATCATATTTTTTAAAAGCTAAAAAAATAAATCTGAGGGGAAATAAAGACTAACCTTAGTATGGTATGGGAGTTCTTATTTAGTTCTTTTTCCAGCGTTAGCCCCTGGTGGCAGCTATCATAAGTGTTAATTCATCTCCTTATCTGTGTTATAAGCTATCAGAGCATCCCATGGCCATGGTAGGAGTGAAGTTCACCTAGTTACTACCCTCACTCCAAGTTTTCTCCAGGTTGTATTATCCCAGTTATGTTAATACCTACATAATATTTGTGTGTGTTTGTTTTCAGTCATTTCGTGAGCATTATTGTTTTCTTTGGAAATGTCTATATACTTCTCCAATATTTTTTTAAGCACAGAAACTAAAACTTTGCACTGCACTCTAACATGGACATGATAAATGTCAAAATAAATTGCTTTTATTACCCCAATTATATTTTTGTGCATATTTAAACATACAGTAATTCAAAGTACTAGTAGCCTTCCTTAATAATGTGCAAACAACATCATATTTTTTTCTGCTTTATAAGATAGATTATATTGTTTAATATTATTTTTTTCAAACTGCTAATTGATTATTATAATTGTTGGCTGTGGCAAAATGAGGTAATTTGAATTATTTGAGGTAATACATTTGAAAATTTATTGTTTTTTATAATCTTCCTACCTTAACAGTTCCTTGCCTCTCTAACTTTACTGCACCAATGGGAACAGTCCTTTCTCCTGATTATCCCGAAGGGTATGGAAATAATTTAAATTGCATCTGGACAATAATCTCTGAACCAGGGAGTCGGATACACCTTTCTTTCAATGACTTCGATCTGGAATCCCAGTTTGACTTCCTTGCTGTTAAAGATGGAGACTCTCCAGACTCCCCAGTTCTTGGAACATTTACTGGGGCTGAGGTGCCTTCTCATCTTACTAGTAATAGTCATATACTACGATTGGAATTTCAAGCTGACCACTCAATGTCAGGACGTGGCTTTAACATCACTTATAACAGTAAGTTTAATTTTTTCATATAACATATTTCTACACATTAGAGCTAGAAAGGAATCATACAAAATAGCTCTCTTGTTCCACAGATAGGAAACTTGAACAAGTCATATACATAATTTGTATCAGGGACAGTCTTTCAGCCCTTGATTTCTAACCATATTTTTACTCCTTACTTGTCATTTCTCTTTGTGAGAGGCCTGATATTAAGGAGATATATTTCAAATATAATTATTATATCACCAATATATTAGCTTATTCTATTAAATCTTATAAGCATAATCTCAAACCTACTGTACATAACATATTTTGCTCTGTTACTGGTATGCAAACATAAAAGGGGGATAGATCCTTCCTTCAAGATATTCATATACCAGTAGAGGATTTTAAACAAATAATGACAACAGAGTTATAATTCCAAAGACAAAATTAGCTAGACTATCAAAGTATCACAGAGAAGGAAATCACTAATGCTGGGCAGTAGGTTACTGAGCTGACTTAGCAAAGATGCTACAGGGGGAAAATACCTTAGTGATTAAGAATATCAGCTCTAAGGTCAAACTATGCAACTTCAAATCTTGGTTTTGCTACAATTTTAGGTTTAATAACAGAGCCTCAGTATTCTCATCCATAAAGTCATACTGGGTTTCTGTAAGGAGCTGTTGATGAAAAAAATAATCAGTGGTCAATCTAAGAAAGAAATGAACATTTTTTTCCAAGCCAACCTGTGGATTATAACCTGGGAGACAGTCTTTCAGAAAGCTCTGAGGACTGTTCCACCTGTTAGAGATCAAAGCACAGTTATGTAAGTTTTTGAGACAAAGGGTTGTAGTCAAATGACCTATTAACAGTTTACACAATCCAGATCTGCACCTCCAAAGCAAGTAGTGGGTCATCGTTATCCCTTATGAGATTAAGAAGGAATGTTATCTACTAAGGAGGTCTGGTTAATGCAGATGAACGATACACACTAAAGAGGAAAGAAGAAGCCCAAGAGGGCAGAGAAAAAATTTATGTTTAAATTTTCATCTTGCCATAAAATATGAATTTTATTTAATCAGAGTAAATAGGGTGATGCATGTAAATAATTCAGCATATATACCTAATAAATACTCAATAAACATTAACCGTTGTTGTTTAGTTGTCTTCTGAAGTATTACCTTGTCAATTCTTATTCTATTATTGTATTTATTACATTGCTTTAGATTTAAGAATTCTTCGAGGTTATTTAGCTGTTGTCTATCACCCATATTTTTTGTATTTCAAAAGGATGAATATTATTTTTCTGAATATAACGTGGTGTAAATATAGCAAAAAGATGAATCACATAAATGAGAAAAGTTAACAAACTTAGTAAGTTAACAAACTTACTTAGTTTTAAGTAAGTTAGTTAGTTAACAAACTTACATACTAATGCTTCCATGTGCGCATATTTTACCTGAAGCTGTAGAATGCTAGTGATTTTTATTGTTTTCTTCAAAGTTACCACACTTTGTCAGATTCTGACCAACTTGATGAGTTATTTAAGTGTCACATTATAATAGGATTTAATTTCCTGCTCTTTAAAAAAGCACTGCACACCCCTCACCCTCACCCTTGCCCCAGCCTGTTCAGTGCGGAGCTTTGTCAGTTAATAACAAAATGCAGTTATTGTCTTTTCAAAGTGACACTCTTAGTGAACATTGTCACTAATAAGTTGTCAACATGTAATTGCACATCATTAAAGTTGAATTAGCTGTGACATGTGTCAGAGAGACATGCTGTATAAAATGGTTGCTTTATCTGTAAGTCCCTTTTAAAATATTTCATATATACGTATAAATATAGACACATATACATTTATCTATTTACAGTTTTATGTTGTCTTAAATGCATATATATATATATATATATATTTTATTTTATTTTATTTATTTTTTTCTTTTCTTGCCACACAGCTTGTGGGATCTTAGTTCTGCAACCAGGGATTGAACCCCAGACCCCACCAAGTCCTAACCACTGGACCACCAGGGAATTCCCTTAAATGAATAATATTTTTAACTTTAATATTTATGGTATCTTGAAGGTATTATGGAAATATGCCTCTTGTTCCTTGTTCTGTTTCTCTAGTAAATAATTTAAACCACTGTATTAAAATTCTTATATTCAATGCTTCCTACTGCTGTTTTTTTCTGAAAAATTATCCAGCAGGCATTATATATAGGAGCAACCAGGCTTAATCGATATTGAGCTTTTTAAAAGCACAGCAGAAAACAATAATTAGAAATAAGTGTACCTACAAAATAGTTTTTATATATTTTAGAATTTACCTTAATATTATTTTATACTGTTTAACTTAAAAATGAGGAGACTGGATAATACAATTATATAATTTATGAACAGTATCACAGTGATGATTTAGTGAAAAAATTTAAAATAACTGCATGTACTCATGCAGTATGTATATAATATTAAATTGTAAATACCCCTTAAAATGTTTTACATATTTAGACTTTGCTACTTTAAATATTCTTCCATTTATATTATACTAATTTAAACATTTATAAGGCAAATTTATAGGGCTCATGTAATCTATAATCTATGAGAAATTTAAGTAAGCACATTGTCCTTACACTTCTGCTACTTGCTGGGACGGTGCTAAATACGCATCCTGGGAGATACAAAGTAAAATAAGATAGTGACTCTGAACTAAAGAACTCACATTCTCTTGAGAGACATGAGACAAATAATCCAAGATACAATATGTTGTGGAGAGGGACTTCCCTGGTGGTCCAATGGGTAAGACTCTGTGCTCCCAATGCAGGGGGCCCAGGTTCGATCCCTGGTCAGGGGACTAGATCCCACATGCATGCTACAACTGAGTCCACATGCTGCAACAAAGATCCTGTGACCAGGTGCAGCCAAAATAAATAAATAAATAAATAAATAAATAAATAAATATTTTAAAAATATATGTTGTGAAGAAAAAATTTAAAGCCAGACCAGGGGATCCATTTCAATACTGTCTCTATGATCTGAGGCAAGCTACTTAACTTTTTCTGAATCTCACATTACTCTTTAGAGTAAATGGCTATACTTTGCTCATCAGGCTTTCTAAATGTTAAGTGAGGTGACAATATATCTAAAGCTCCTATCACAGTGCCTAGAACATGGTGTTTGCAAAAGAATTAGCTCTTTTCCCTTTTCCTAGATGGCAAAGAGTAAATGATATATGGAAAATTATAGAGAAATTGTAAGACTTTCATAACTAGATTGAAACATTTCACTTTAATACTCACTGTGAGATGATCTCTTCATTCCAAACAATGAATCACAAGAAAAGTTTTCAAAGGGACATAGTCAACCTGCTCTGTATCAACCTGCTCTGTATTCACATTAATTGGAATTCTGTCCAGCTTATACTGGATATTTTTGCTTAGATAGGGCAAATGATTTCAAGAAATAAACAGAAACAATTCTATTTTGAAATTTTGTAATTGTAGAGTGTAGTTCACATTTTAAAACCACCACATCCATTACACATCAGAGAGAAACAGGTATGGTCAGAGGAGAGCCTCTCTCTCTTTTTTTTTTTTTTTAAATAAAGGCTTTTCTAGAAATGAGCATAACCATTTTAAAAATCATTTTTTCTCATCCCCAATACACAAGGGTCTGTCTCATACTGCTAGTTTGTGTGTTTTTCTCTTTTTTTGCTGTTCTCAAGCATTTGGACATAATGAGTGTCCTGATCCTGGAATACCAATCAATGCAAGGCGGTTTGGGGACAACTTTCAATTAGGAAGTTCGATTTCAGTTATTTGCGAAGAAGGATTTATTAAAACCCAGGGAACAGAAACAATTACGTGTATTCTTATGGATGGAAAAGTGATGTGGAGTGGACCAATTCCAAAATGTGGAGGTAAGCACAATGGTCAGTGCAAATACAATTCCATCGTAACTATGCACTAGAAACCATAACAGGAAATTCATTGTTCTACCAGGACTCTTGTAATCTTAAAATATCATTTAGCATTATACTTTAGACATATGGTATGTAGTTAAATTACACTTTTAATATATTTTTTAATTTTTATTATTTTAATTTTTAGAAATCTTTTAGAAGCTCCCTTTAAAAGGAGCTCTTATTAAAAGATACACATTAATAAACAGTAGATATTGGTTGCATGTGTAGAGTACCTTTAATATATTTCATAGTTACAGCTGAGTATATTTTATAGTTTCCAGTCATATTTTTCTTGGTCTTTTAACTATTCATGGTATAAATTGAATTTATTTTTTAAAAAGCATTAACTGTTATTAATCATAATAAATAAATTTATGCTAAAGCACCCTTTATTTAAAATGTATAATTTTTGTAGGCATAGTTCACTAAACTTTTTTTTTTTCAATTTTGATTTGCCCAATAAAATGCAGTCAAGAAAGCTCAGGACAAAATATATGTGTGTTTTATGTATCTATATATACATACACAATGTTTGGAAGTACCTATATATCTTTGAATATATATAGTCGCATAAAGTCACAAATTATATTGGTAAGAAGGAAGGATGATCATCTTAAAGCTAAAACATATCAAGTATATAGCGTTTCAATATAGAATCTATAAGAGCGTTGGGGGGGTTTATTTAGAATTGTCACAGTAGGAAGTAACATTCTAAATTCTATTTTTCTCCTACTCTAAGGTTACACATCCATTTTATTTAAAAATATATAAAAGGACATTTACTAAGACAGATGAACTAGAGCCATTAAACACCCTTTAGTAGATCACCATGTAGTGATTAGGTGACAATTTTAAGTGGTTTCTTCTTTTTCTTGCTTTCCCAATTATTCTTGTTAGCTGTGCCCAAACTGACATTGGAACCTTTGTTTTCTCAATTTCTAGCTGGTAAATTGAGAAGATTTAATATATACTTTCCAAAACCTTTGTTTTCTCAATTTCTAGCTGGTAAATTGAGAATATTTAATATATAACAGACTTAATTGAATAATACAGCTATTACTTATAAATGTTGAGTTTCATTGAATTGAACATTTTCACAATATCTCATGATGAAGTAATCCAGACCATACAATTAAGTTTTCCTCTTAGCCCCTTCAATTAGCATCTCCCTCCTCTTCTAATCACCTTCTCATTTGTAACATCAGGGGCTGAACTAGATTTCACTGTTCTTTTCCAAACCTCAAATATTATGGGCTTAGTAGGGGTTACCCTGACAATGGCTATGACTATGCTATTATGTTTAAAAAACATAATGGAGTTGCACAATACAGGACTAAAATAAAAAGAGAAAAATGCAAGTAGTGTTAAATTTTTTCCATCATAATTTGCCCTGGAGCTCATTTGTTTTATAACCATAGTCCCCGACCTAGACTTGGGGAATCAGTCAGGAAAGCCTACATTAGTATTTGAAGGAAAATTAGGAGATAAAATTTTGTTTCAGGCAGAAGACATAGTACTGGTTCAATGTGACTGGAGTGAAGGATAGAGGGACAGGGTTTGATGAATACAGAGACCTCTGAAGAATGAAATGCTTTGTAAAGAGTGCTGAGCAGATTAAAAATTATCCTATGGCAACAGGAAGCCACCTTAGTTTGGAAATGACATGACCTGAGCCTCTCCCTCCCCCGCACTGAGAGTTGTTTACAGTTTCAGTAGACAGGCAGAGACTACCTCCAGATAATTGAATCTCGTTGGATTCTCGCTTGACTAACTTGGTTGTTGGTTTAGGAGCTGCTTGGTGCCTAGCTGTATGGGGTGGTAAAAATAATGAGGTTGACATCAACGAATCATTTGATGAATTGCTGCTTTATTTGAGAGAGCAATTTCAGTGAGATTTTTCACCATGAAAAATGAATGGTGTTTAACTTTTAAAAATAAGTGAAACTAAATATTCAGAACTAAGTTGGCACAGGCCAATAGGCCTTTCAGACATCCTAAAGAGAACTTTATAAAGTAGAAGAATATTTTTTCTGCATATGTGAGTGGAATTACATGCAGTTGGCTGGCTCACCTGCCAATTTCTGGATCCAACACGAGGTAGGAACATCACCAAGGATAAGGTTGGAGCCAGGGAAGGCAGAATGGTACTGGGCTGGAAGCGATCGTACAGTGGCACTTGCCAGATTACCTGCCACATCCCAGGCTGTGTTTTGAGCCAGGTTCCACCCAATAAAGCAGACTGATTTCAGCTCCTGTATAACTAACTCTGGTGGGTTTCATTTCTAAGACTCTGATTAAGGTTTGTAAAGATTTCCTTTAGTTTTGCCTGAATTCTACTTAGGTACTAATGAGAAGAGCCTGAAACTAGCTGAGGAAAGCTTGTTTTTCTCTCCCTAAGTTTTCTTTTTTTTCCTTCTTTTTTTTAATTTTAATCACACCACTTCCTCCCCCATTCCCCAAGCTGCCACATAGCCACTCCAACTTACACAAAGAATTATGTCTGGAAGCTCTCTCTGCCTATAGTCTTTGTTCTTTAGACCTTCCATATTTTGACAGAAAAGTTTTGCTTATTATTAATTATAGTTTTTCTTTTGGGGCTCTCTCACAGCTTCCAATATATGCTTAATATTTTAGCTAAAACTTTTTTATTATCATCGTATTAAACACTTTATATAGTGAAATATGTACGTGTTTATGTATTCTCATTAATACAAATAACTTTCTACTTTTATTTTCTTCACACAAAAAACTCCAAAATCAAATGTATTGTTAAAAATTGCTAATATGCATGGATTGCTGTGTGTTAAAATTAGAAAACAGAAAGAATTTGTTTTAATCAGAATTTATAGAGCAAAGGAAGTCACTATAAAATGTTTTGATAAGAAAACCCGGGGCTTCAACTCACTTAAAGATTGCCTTCTCCCCACAACTCCTCTCTGTCACAGTAGTGTAGAAGTTTAGGCATATTGGAAAATTAGTGATCCACCCACATTAACCAGTCTTCAACCCTAAAACTGTGGAAAATCTTTGAGAAAAGTGAAAAGAAGCTTTTTGTCTGCCATAGGCCTTGAATAAGGATTCTTCAAACCAAAAGGGAGAAATGAAATCACATATGTTGCAGTTCTGTGATCCCATAGCTGAACTTAGATTTATTTCGGATAGCTTAAATACAATTGTTAACAGAATTGGGTTATACATTTTATTCACTGACCTGAAGTTCAACACTGATACATTAGCTAAGGATAGATTTAGGCTGTCTTTGTGAAAATTTGAACCTTTTTCTTTAGAATGGGGTGATCGAATTCCCTTATGAGGAAGAAAGATTTGATGCTTTAAAAAGTCTTGTGATCTTTCAGTTTTGCTAATTGAAAACAAAATACATTAATTTTTATAATTAGCATTGAAACCATTCACTTTGAATTCCACAAACTGTCTGCCTAACTCAATTTAGTAACAATAAATGACTCTTTCACCCACACCTAGACAGTAGCCTGAATATAACTGGCTCTATCTAGGGCCAGTCTCTGCATGGTGACTTCAAAGACACATCCTAAAACCATGAAGAATAGTGTGAATGGTTATCATAGGTCTCCTTTAATGGGCTGACACAGGGATTTTCATGATTTTCTACCTAGAAATCTTCCTAAAAATCTTCTTCCTCTTTCTCCACCAAAGCTTCCCACTCATAGCAACAGCATAAACACTCTCCTTCTCTTCTGCTGTAGTCCCCTCACATTCATTTATTCTTCACACAGCCCTATTGGGCACCTTGTGAGCGTCCTCCGTAAATTCAGCCCTCGGGAAGTGCAATTTTCTTATAAGAATCTTTCCCCTTGGAATCCCTTCTTTCTTCACTCATTTTCCTTCTTTTTATGTGATCAGAATTCCTTTTAGGGACCTCTGAGGGCATTGCCAGGCTCACCCACATGTATCCTTCAAAGTTGCTTCTATCAGCCTTGGTTCTAGGAAATTTGGAATAGGGAGGGAAGGGGCAACCTTAAGTACGTTTGGATTTATTTCTCACTTCACCTGTGTGTGTGTGTGTGTGTGTGTGTGTGTGTGTGTGTGTGTGTCTCATGAAACACAGGTAAGATGGTGCTTTTACTCATTTTTCTCAAAGGACTAGTGGGCTACTAGATTTTCTTTACTGCACCAAGCAATGCAAACTGGAGTCAGCGCTTACCCACAAATCCTGGAATCTTTTTCTCACACAGTAAAATCCCATAGGATTTCTAGTCACTGGAATATTCCTTGTGACTAATACTGCTACATAGAAGGCAACATTTAAGGTATAATATTTGACCCACTCAGAGAGGTTTCCTTAGTGGCTTTAGGAAACCTATTGGTCTCTGCCCACCTATTTTCTTCCTGTCCAAGGGCTAGCTCCAAAGGATTGAGACATACCTGCCTTATTGTCCATAACTCGAGTGATCTGAGCATCATTATTTGGCCTTCTGTCTTCATTGTCTCTTTTTACCATTTATTGTTTAAAGTCTATTTTGTCTGAGACCTTCTTTCTTAAGTACAGCCATCATTAACATTTTTCTCAGCTTTGATTCACTTTATCAGATGCACGAGACCCTTTGTAGTGGGGAATGAGTCTATGGTTAGATGGTAAATTGGCTTTAAGTCTGCTCTGTCATGAACTTTTTACAAGTGCTTCTGGTCCTATCTTTTGTTCGTACCTTTTCCTAGCTATCTTGTTTTTAAATATAGCTGTGAGTTTACTGCATATCCAAAACATATTGTTCCAGCATTTGCACTCAGCTCAAATTCATCTGGATACTAATGTCCTCTAGTTTGGTGAAGCCAACTGCCATAAAATGGAGGTTTTGATGGATCTGAGTCCACTAATAGATCAAAATGCCCAATGTCATAACCTCAGATGCTTACAAGAGCTAGACGGTAACAGAAATAAATTACATGAGCTGAGTAAAACAGGCATCTCACAAGCAGTGAGCACTGTTATCTAGAGTTTTCTGTTTTAAAAAGCAGGACAATTGGACATATATTATTTTCTGTCTCTGTTGCAGTCATATAAGGAAACTGTTCCTGGATATGAGGATTTATTATTCATTGGTGAATGTCATTATAAAAAAAAATGCTACCTAATTATACTCATGTAGACTGAAGGATGAGAAGGATTTATTTGCAGACCAAAAATGAGAGTTGGAAAAAAAAAAAAAATGAGAGTTGGGTTAAAATGTATTCATTATTTCTTTATAAAATCTGAAATACATGCCATTTACATTTTAAAATCAAATGTTCCTTAATAAAATTATAAAATTATTTAACTGTTCATGAAAAATGTTGGACGAATCTAAAAATTGTATATTTTATTAAATTTCATTTTAATAAATATACTACTCAGGATCATTTTAGTCTCTCTTCCTGGTTTCTCTTCATTTCTATGATCTCTGTTTGTATGTGTTCCAGAGCTAGGTCTTGAATATTTTCTCCTATTTCCACTCACTCTGTTCATACTTTTCATCCAGTCTCCAGCTTTAAATAACACCTATGTGTTGATGGCTCTCAAATTTACATTCTTCTACTTCTGTGTCCTGAAGTCCAGACTCATCTATTCAACTTCCTCCTCAATATCTCCACTTAGATGTTTAATAGGCATCTCAAACTTAGGCTGTCCAAAACTGATCAGATCCCCCCAGTCACTCCAAACCTGATACTGTCACAGACTTTCTCTATCATCATTAATAGCACTCCATTCTTCCAGTAATTCAGGGGAAAACTCTTGGGAGTAATTCATGACTCCTTTCTTTCTATCACAACCATACACAATCCATCAGAAAAATCTGTTAGCTCTACCTGGAGTACCTATATTCAAAACCCATCTACTTCTCACTTCCTTAACTGCTGACATCCTGGTCCCAGCAACCATCATCTCTGGCCTAGATTACTGCAACAGTCTTGTAACTGGTCTCATTGCTTCTGCCCTTTCTCCTATTCAGTTCTGTAGAAACGGTTTGTTATTCAGTTTACCCATGCCCACCACTTAGTTTCTTCATAGTTATTTCTCTTATGGGACTGAATCTGCTTCTCTCCTCCTTTTTACCTGGCTCCTTGTCTCCCATGCCCTCTTCACTGTAGCTAGCAATGCCCTCTTTGGTCTAAAGCAATCCCCTCAACAAAAATGGAAATAGAATGTTGGCCTTCTGGATTACATGGTCATGTTCTTGAATATAATTAGGATGTAATACATTCATTGAACTGCTTTATAGATAAAGAGGATTATATTTAATAAAATACATTGGAAGACTTGGGTGAATGCTATTGGCTCAAAGTGGTTTATTTAATTAAGATGCTGAGTTAAGACTAACTGAAAGAAAGTTGTTCCTTCCTTGTGAAGATCTATAATAATTTCTAATATTCTTATCATTGTAGACTCCCTGAGAAGTAAAACAGTGAAAGCAAAATGCATGACTAACAAGGTATACAGGCAAAATTTCCCATTACTTTGGGAATGACAACTTATACCATACCAGCTAAGGAGAAAAATGTTGCAGTATCCCTGTCCATAAAAAATTGAGGTTCAGATACCTCCTTTGTGGCTTATTAAGTGGGTTCTAACTGACTCATTTCTCTCAATCATAACCTCAGCTATCCCACTCCCAGTTTATATAAGCAGCCAAAGAAAAGTGAGGGAAATCGAGATCTATATGTATCTATTTACCTACCTACCTACCTACCTACCTAAACTGTTGGAGTCAAAAGTTGTTCATCTGTTCCTTTATCTCCCCATAGGAAGGAGGATGCTAGTCTCCTGCTCTTCAAGCCAAGTTAAGGGGAAGGACTCTAAAAGAATCCCTCATAAGGGAATGTAGTTGCCTGTGAAAAAGAGGAACTAGAATCGCCAGGTGGATATCTGATTATACTGTGTACTTGCTGATCTGCCTTCTATGCTGAATGAACAAGAGAAAGAAAACTGGTCAAAACTGGCAGATTAAAGAGAGGGAAAGCTGGCTAGTTGAAATCATTTAGCAAGTCAATGATGTGAGCTTACTCTGCATCAAATGAATACAAAAGAAAGTACCCTGGCTTGGCCACTAGGTAAAAGAAACTCAACAGCCAGAGACCATAGGATGTACTGTCAGGGGTGAAAGCAGGGAGGTAACTGGAAAAAGTTGATCTTCTCTTCTGTCAGGAAATTTCCTGATAGAAGTGAGAAGCCATCCTTCTAATTCTTGGCCTTTACAAAGAACTCATTTATTATCCTTATGGAAAGAGCAAAACATTTTCCATATCTGACAAATAGAAAATCTCAGGGACCAGTTAGAGTTAGTGAGGAAACAGCAACAGTCAGGAGAGGACTGTGACAGCACACTTTTCCTCATTTTAGCCCTAACACCCCACAAGAAAAAGGACCTAAGGGGAAGAGGAAGGGGACATGCTGAGAAAGGTTACAGTATCTTCTCTGCTCCAACTGCTGAAGCGAATGGAGGAATGAATCATCAAGTGCTGGTCCTCCATCAGCACCCTGCTCCCCATCCTCCAAGGTGCTCAAAGATGCACCTTGGGTGGGTACGTGTAGTAAATAAAACAGAATTTTAAATTGGATTGGACCAAGTTTTTTAATACTGTAAGTGATGAGAATTTTCAAGGATGTGCCCAACACTTCTTTAAGGAGAGGGAGATTTGTCAGTACATGTTTGAAGGCAGTAATTAAGAAGGAAGAAAGGGAGGGAGGGAGGGAGGGAGGGAGGAAGGAAGGAAAAAAAAAGAAAGAAAAGGAAAGAAAGAAAGAAGAAAAGAGAGAAAGAAAGAAACCAATTTCTGTTTTCATTTCACCGATTTCAGAATATTCCATAAAATGCTTACTCAAGCAAGAACTTTCTTGCCCTCAGTAGAGAACTCCCTGCATAACTATGGCTTAAGTTCCTTTTTACTGTAATGGGATATCTTAGAGAATTCCTTGAGTGAATAGGATGGGACTAGGGTCCCTGGAGAACTGTTTGACAGCAAGGCTGGACTTGCATGCCAATGAACTTCCCCTTTGAGGATAAGGACTTTTCTCTTGAATCTCAGCCTCAAAGGGAAGGAAATCCTTCTCATTCACAGACGTTGCACTCTCTGGAGGGATTTCGTTTGAGGGAGCAATTAGAGTAACAGTCTGATGCATAGATCAGAATATATTGTGGTTCTCATAGAGAGAATGTGTGTTCACACACATATACCTATTCATATCTAATAATAGACCCCTCTTTTAGTTACATATTAAGGTAGTAGTAAATTCCTAGAGGACTACCATAGGGAAAACTAACTTAACAGCACTCTGCAGGGTTTTGCTCCTAATTTCTGTGGAGCTGGGTAGGGGAAGGGTAGAAGGGGTTATAGAAATGGAAAGAGGTTCAGAGCTGTGATTGCTTGTCTGCATTCCTGGCACTTTAATTCCTATGTTTCTGACTTTCTCTTTTTATCCAAGATAGAGATGCAGTTTGTTTCCCATAATTTTCTTTGAAACATCATCCAGTGTGTTGAGGTTAGACAGAGCAGGTGCTTACTTACCACACCTATAACCAACCATAAAGCAAGTTTAAAAATTAAAAAAAAAGGAAAGAAATGGAACCTTCATTGTTTATAATCCCCAAGATCAAAACCTAGCTCTTCTTCTGGTCCTCAATTCCCTTCTGAGCACCTAAGTGCCACTTCTCAGATGAAAGAGCACCAAAATTCTGAAGTATTTTTATTCAAAAGAATTTTAGCTGAATACAGTCTGAAACACTTCTGACACTTCATACAGATCTTAAAGCATACTGGATATTTTGAATTTGTCCATTCTGTCCATTCTGAAGCAGGAGGGAAGGGGGCAGGGCACAACCTTTGAAAGAATGACATAGCCCGAGGACATGACATAAACTGATTAGGACCAAATGGGTACAAGATGGCGGACAACTCAACTTCCACTAGACACTGAGCCTCAGTATACACTCACTGTAACACATCAGCAAGCTAAATGACAAACCCACAGGCACCATGACAGTTGCAAGGCCAACCATAAGGATCAAAAATTGGGCGGTGGCCCAATTCCCGGAGATCTCCTCCCCTTCCTGAAATAGCTGGAATACGCCTCCCACTCATTAGCCTATGAAATGACCCACCCCTATAAAAACTGACAACCCCATGCCCTGGTGCCTTTCTCACCTTCTGAGATGACCCACACTCTGTCTGTGGAGTGTGTTTCTCTCTAAATAAATCCACTTCTTACCTATCACTTTGTCTCTCACTGAATTCTCTCTATGATGAGACATCAAAAACCTGAGCTTCATTAAGTCCTGAAGCCAGGTGTGTGATCTCAGTTGGAAGACTGTGGGTTTTGGCCAGGTTCAAGTCTCAGCTATGTGGGTGCAAGTCCCAATCAGGGTTTTGGCCAGCTTTGAGTCTTGGATGCGTGGGTTCAAGCCCCAATCAGGCTTTTGGCTGGGTTTGAGTCCCAGCCTGTGGGTTCAAGTCCCAATCTGAGGTGCATGGTTTCAATTCTACTCAAAGTAACACAGAAATAAGTCATCACTCCAATGAAAATTATTTATAACAGACTTTCTTCAGGCCTTAGAAAAATGAAACAGGATAAATGAACTATTTCTACTTTGCCATTTATGCTTTGTTTTCATTATTTAAAATGGGGAGAAGTTAGAGGCAACAATCTGTATTTCACTAACAGATGGAAATTACCTCTTTATCCCAGGAACCTGAGTGATTATCCAGGAGCATCTTGGAGTTACAGACTAGCCATATCCTCTTAGATTTTGTCAGCTTGGTCTGTGGTCCAAGAGCTATAAAATGACCTGAGGGATTGGAGTGGAGTGAGGGTTTTGTTAACAATGCCTTCTGGGTCCTACCTTATAATTACTAGAAGTGTGTTCTGGGAATCTGCATTTTAACAAGTTTTTAATCTAAACTCACTTCTAGGTATCCGCAAATGTTTGAAAGTAACCACTGCATGAAACCAAAAGTTCCTCTCCTCATTTTCCACTAACTATAAGCTTCAGAAACAAAAAAAATACTTGACTTTCCCTCATACATTAGTATTGTTGTCAAGCCTAAGTTTGTGTGCCCAATGCACAGTGAGGCCAAACAAACCGAAAAGTCAGAGTTTGGAGCAGAGAAAAGTTTATTGTAAGGCCAAGCAAGGAGAATGGGCAGCTCATGCTCAAAACACCCCCAACTACCTGATGGTTTTCAGGGAAGAGTTTTTAAAGGCAAAATTTGGAGTGAGAGCTGCAGGGTGTGTGACTTTCTTCTGATTGGTTGGTGCTGAGGTAACAGGATGGTATTCCAGGAATCTTGTGCTCAGCCTGGTTACCATCCTGCACCTGGGAGGGGGCCTTAGTTCCTATAGAAGAACTCAAAGATGCATTGTTATGTATACCACTTGGGGAGGAACCAGGACCATGCTTTATTGCTGCACTATTGTTTCTTGACTGCTTTTCCCTTGTGTCTCCATCTCCTCACTTCCCAGACTAATAACTCTTTGAATCTGCCCTTTGGAACTCAGGGAAAATCTAGGAGGCTGAAGCTATTTTCCTACAAACAAGGAATTGGGTATATGGAGAAGCTTTTGTACAGGGGAGGGCGCCACAGCATACTGCTTGGTTTCAGTATTTCTCACTTTATTCTTTCTCTGCTCTTTCTGTCCCTCTACCCCTATCTGCTATTCATTTTTTTTTTTTTTTAATCAAACTCACCTCTGACAAAATCTCCTTCAAGAACTCTTTCTTAATGCCCTTGGGATGTCACCTGTCTCTCCCCTACATTTCCAGCCTATCTGGCTCAAGCATGTATTTATTCTTCATGTTAGCTGTGCCTTTCTTCCTTGCAGAAACTGTGGGTCTCCTGAGGACAGATATAATGTCATATAGATTTTTTTTTAAATTTCATCACCTGGCATAGTATCTTATATACATCAAAAGCTAAATAATTTTTTGAATTAATACATGAATAATAAATAAATTAATGTCAGGGAAGCACTTAAAATTGTGTGGTTAAAATCTCAAATTTACATTAAAAACTTTGGGTTGAATATTCTATCCCCCTAACTATCCATTTGTCTTCATTAAACCTATTTTAAGGAGAATAGATATGCTTAAATAAATATCTCTCTTGGAAAATTAATCCAATACATCTATCATGGAAGTCATTTCTAATTTGAAATTTGAAGATTTGAATTTGAATCTCACCTCTGCTACTACCCAGATCTTTGTTTCTCATCAAGTCATATGTTTGATAATCTTTTTTCTTACCTGCAAAACTGGCATAAAAAAGAAACAAGCATTTTTATGCTATAAGCTTATTAAAGTAATTAAGTTATGTATATAAAAGCATACTCTAAACTGGAAAGCATTATGACTGTCTTAGTTGGCATAGCAGAAATGGCCAGCTGTTTACCTTTAAGCTCTTACCCCATTCATTATACAGAGTTGTAGGTAGGAAATAGCTATCCAGCCGAGGGACTTCATTTCACAGCCTCCTTTGAAGTTAGGTATGGCCAAGTGAGTAAGTGGAAGTAATGTAAATAACATCCAAGCTGTGGTCCATAAAAAGCATACACAGAGTGGTCCTCTATTCTCTGTTTCCTTTCCTGCCAGCTAAAATGGAAATGACTCCCATGGCAATCTAGAAAATCACCTGCTGAAAATGGCTGAGGCTTTGTCATCCTGTGTCTTAAGAGACTAGAAGGAGGATGGCTGTTTTGCTGATAGGCACACTGCATTGTACTGTTACATGAGTGTATCAAAGAAAAATTTCACCAGAGTTAAACAGGCAAGGAAGACTTTATTCAAGACTATTGCAATAAGGAAGACTCAAATTAAATAGAATCTCTTCTGTGAAGCCTTAATTCCTGTCCTCTTCCAGACCCCTTGTCCCATGGACATATCTTTCTTATATAATTTATGACATTATTACCTTTTATGTTTATGTTTCTGTGTTTTGCACATGGGCAGGGTGATAAAAGGAAAAAGAATATCTTAATTACATTTGTAAAGAAGTTTCTAGAGTCAAATTACCTCTGTTCAAATCCTTGCTAGATGATGTGCAAATTACTTAAATTTTCTACACATCAATGTTGTTACATACATATGTGGTTGGATTATTTTGAGTATTACATAAAATAATACAAAGGACTCCTTACATAGTGCCTGGCACCTAGGAAACATTTGATAAATGTTAGAAGTAGTACAAATACCACGTGGGAGCATACTTGACACACAATTGTTTGCTGAATGACTGAAATATGAATGAGTAAATGATGAATGAGTGAATAGGACTTGAAAATAAACACCTGTATCTTGATCTCCTTTCTGTTTTCCACATGTTCCAAGTTTCCTTTGTTCAGTCAAAGATACTGTCTTTTACAGAAGTCTTTCTTAAACTACAGAATGTTTATACTTGGAGGTACACAAGCTTTTAAGTGTTAAATATATAAGCATTTCTTAAATTTTAATAGGTACATATTTTTAGGCATTATAGAAAAATATAACTAATACCTAAAAGCAATGATTTTACAGATATTTTTGCTTAGGGCAAGTTTAAAGAAATCATTTAAGTTAAAATAAAAGTAAGTCTATTTAAAGAAAATCATTAATTATATAAGCAGTACATGGATGTGGCAAAATTGTAAGGTTTGGGCAATTAACTTTATTGCCTTTCTGTTTGTATTGTTATTCGTGTTATAGTTAAGGTTCTCTTTACAAATTCAAATCTTTGTTATTTTTATTACTATTAGTTATTTTAGCTTTCCAAAGCTTTCTCTTTTTCCTTTTTCTCTTGAACGTTTTCTTTACACTTGGTCTCCCCTTATTTTGTCCTGCACTTTGTCCCCTCCATGCTCTGCTGCTGTTGCTCCACCATGGCTTTTCTATGAACATCCTCCTGCCATGTGGCTGCTAGTCACTGTGATCATTAGGCTTTTCTTGACTGATCTGCACTTAGCATCTGTTTCTTCGCTTAGGTTTCACACTCTCTTGGGGAAGCTGTCTCCATACTTTTGAGATAATAATTTTGTAAAGTTCCAACCCTATGTGTGAGAGAAAGAAGCCAGTTCAGAATGTAGTATGTTAATTAGGAGAAGACTCACTTTGTTGCAGGGTCACTATTTGGGAAAGTCCTTTCAGGAAACAAACAGTCACCACATCTTTATGCTACTCCTTTCCTTTAAAGCTCCTTCCTAACTCTGCCTCTCTAACATGTTGGACTGAGGGACCAGCTGAAATGCTTCTGGGTACTCTACTTTTTAATCTTTAATGGCCCATTACTCAATTGCTAATTTTATGACTGATTACCTCTTTCAATCATGATTAGACTGAAGTACACAGATACTTTCCTAGAACAATTTGAGTTGATAACATATTAGGGATTTTTCTATATTTCCAGGACCTTCACTCACCAAAATACTTTACTCTGTCTTTTAAAATATGGTAATTTAAATGACTGTTATGCACATAATTTTATTTTTGAAATACATAATAACCTTACAGGAAACCTAATTATGAGTCATCATAGCAAGGAAGAGTAAATAATCCTCATCAAAATGGTCTCCTTTGAAAGCATTTTAAGAACCAAAATCAAATTCTACTAAGGAAGAAAATTTAGTTTTATATGAAAGTTCTTTCTCATACAAATAACAAATTTTGGCAATTTCACAGAAAATATTTTTCTCAAATGGACATTTTGTAGTAATGCTTGATTCCTAGGCCAATTTATTAAATATTTCTTATTTTATTTGGGCTATATCAAATTACTTACAGAATGAAAAAGTGTAAAAATAGTGTCTAGAACAGTAGGTTTTAGAAATTCTGTAAGGTAAAACAAATAAGTAAACAACAAGGACAAAAGTATAAACACATGAGATAGAGTTTAAATGGAAAGAATTAAAGAAAATAAAAATATAACATAGTAAGTCATTGGGAAGGGTCTCTATCTAATGTGTTGAAAAGCCGATATAGTATACATTTGACTATTTTTCTTTCCAAATAATTTTCAATAATTCAAATACTCTTTGCTTCATTCCCCAGCTCCCACCCCCCACTTTGTATACCTCCTGAAGGTATAGAACAGGCTAATGCAGCTGGGCTGCAGAGTGAAGGGGAGAAGTTTGGAGTATAGGCTAGAGTGTAAGGCAATAGCTAGGGTCATTCAAGGCCTTGTTGGTCAACACAGAAAAATGCCATTTAAAAGTGTTTGAGGGCTTCCCTGGCGGCGCAGTGGTTGAGAGTCCGCCTGCCGATGCAGGGGACACGGGTTCGTGCCCTGGTCCGGGAGGATCCCACATGCTTCGGAGCGGCTGGGCCCAAGAGCCATGGCCGCTGGGCCTGCGCGTCTGGAGCCTGCGCTCCGCAACGGGAGAGGCCACAGCAGTGAGAGGCCCGCGTACCGGAAAAAAATAAAAAAAATAAAAAATAAAAGTGTTTGAGGTTTAAACAATTACTCTGGCCATAGTGTGGAGGATAGTTAGCATGGATGAGGAGAGACCAATTAAGAGGGTCAGTTAGGAGGGTTTATACCAGAGATGAAATTATGGTAATTTAATCTGGTAGGTATAGAGATAGAGAAACAAGACTGGGCTTGAGGATGGATTGGATATGGGAGTAAATAGTAAGGATAATGGAACTATGAAAGATGACTACTTTTAACTTTCTGGGCTATGCAAATCCATGGATGGTGGTTTCATTTACCAATATTGGAAATAATGGGAGAGGACTGGTTTTGAGGTCCTATTTTGTAAAAACTGACTTGAAAGTACTTTTGAGGCTTTCAGGTCTTGTGAACTTTAACAAGTTGTTCTTTCAACTTGGTTTATTTCTCTTCAAAATGAGGTGCTTACACTAAATTACCTTATCAGTACCTATTGGGATTAAAATGCTATGATTGTGGTTTCAATTGTGTATGCGTTTAGGGGAAAGCAGATTAAATTCTTGAAATGATAAGCTGAGTTGAATCTGATGTTAAAGAGAGAAGAGATCAAGGTACCTGTCTAGGAAAGCAAATGGTATGATGAAACTGTAAATTGAAGGACATTGTTCTGACAGCTGGATTGAAGCAAGAGAGAAATTAGCAGATGGGAAATCAGGGAAGAGACTGAATGAATGAAGGCCTAAAATTGTAATAGGGACTCTGGTAAAAGGAAGATCAAAGTTTTAGACACTGTATAGCATGAATTAACAGTATTTGATACATAAATCAGAAAATAAAAGACAGAGAAACTAAAACTAACAGCTTATATTTTTTTCAAGTTTTGAAAATGATGGAGACACAAGAACGTATTTAAGGGATATAATTGGGAGACTTGAGTTTATCTGACATGCTGAGTGTGTAACTAAGCCGTATTTCAAAAAGTAAATTACTTTTTTTAGGGAAAATAATCATTCAATAATAGAATGACTGGAGGAAATTTTACTTTCAAAAACAATATTAAATAACATTTAATATGTACATGCAAAAATTAATTTTAAAAAATACAAAAATTAATTTTAAAAAATTAATTAAAAAAAATTTTTTAAAATACATTTTTAAAAAATGTCAGGTATTTTTTAAAACTGCATGTATTATAGGTTTAAGTACATGATTTTAGTATTTCCAGTTTTGAACTTAACATTATTTTGTATCAGGAGTTATGATGTTAAGGTAATTAAAACATCTTATATTTGCATAATTCATAACATTTATATCCATATAATTCTCACTGATCAATACATTGTAAAAATACAATGACTTACTATGTTAAAAAATTAATTTTAAAAATAATTTTAAAAAAATTTTAAAAAATACATGATTCAGCCCATAATAATAACCTACACATTAAGAAAATGGTTTTATTTATTTTATGTATTTATTTATAATTTATTTAATTTATTTATTTATAATTTAAAAAAATTAATTTAAAAAAATACAATTAATTTTAAAAAATTAATTGTAAAAAATACATTTAATATGTACATGCAAAAATTAATTTTAAAAAATACATTTTAAAATTTAAAAAAATTTTTAAAAAATTTTAAAAAATTAATTTTAAAATATATTAATAAAAAAATAAAAAATAATTTTAAAATGTATTTAAAAAATACATTTTAAAAAATATTTTAAAAAATTTATTTAAAAAAAAATTTTAAAATAAAATTTACTTTATTTTAAAAAATAAAATGTAAAAAATATATTTTAAAATTAATTTTAAAAATTAATTTTAAAAAATTTTTTAAATAAAAATTTTAAAATTAATGTAAACAAATACATTAATTTTAAAAAATACATACATGGATGTATTTAGTACAGTTAGTACTAAAAATATTTTCTGCAACTTGTTCTAAAATTTGTGTTTTTACTTGTTCTCTGATTTTATTTTTCAGCTCCATGTGGTGGCCATTTTTCAGCTCCCAGTGGATTGATTCTCTCACCAGGATGGCCAGGATACTATAAAGACTCTCTGAATTGTGAATGGGTGATTGAAGCTGAACCTGGACACTCTATCAAAATTACATTTGAAAGGTTTCTGCAAATATTTTTCTAGTTAAAAAAAATTATCTAAAAGAATAGTTGAGATTCTGCATTTTACTTTCCATATTAATGTTTAATTTTATTACAGTAGTCAATTGTTGGACATTGAGTGTTTCAGAATGTTTGTCCCTTTTAGCCTTTCAGCCTATTTTCAAGTTAATTTTCTATTTCTTTGATGCTCTATCAGTATGAATGAAATGTGTAAGATGGACCTTTTTTGATTCATATATATGCATACTACTGTGATATGAACCTATGACCTATAACTTAGTAAGTTTAGTCGTCCTGTACTTTGAAGGGCCTGTGGATTCTGTTCTGCTAGATTCCAAAAGGCAAAGGTGCTGTAAACACACTTGAATTGATACCGTATTGCAGCCTAAGACATTTGGTTACACATACTACCTATACCTATATACCTACACTTTATAAGTCCTTCAGAAAAATGGCTGCGTCAAATTAATGTAAATTAATGATTGGTCAGTCAAGTTTCTTTTTTTCCTTAAGATAATTAGTATTACTGATCAAATAATCTATATCCTAAAAGATTATAATATTGACTACTAAAAATTTAAAAGAATGAATCTTCTTACTTGTGATTGGATCACTATTCTGAAATCCAAATAGAAGTATCTATATAATTTTTCAATTATATTGTTGACCCCTCTCAACTCCCAACCTTTTCTTAAAAAAAAAAAAAAAAGAACTCCTGTAAACATATATAATATATAATTTCAGCAAAATTTCAGCAAAATTATGCTCTGATGATTGAATTTTACAGATATAACATGATCTTTTCCTGATTAAAGAGTTCCTTCATTGAATTAATCTATTCATGCTAGTGTAAAAACTTGAGAGGAAAACAGATTCTATTTTGACGGATATAAAATATTAAACATTTCACATGAGGTCACTCTGCTTTATTATGACCTACACAACTTTACTATGACTATATTAGTTTGCTAGGGCTGCCATAACAGTGTAACAGACTGAGTGGCTTAAATAACAGAAATTTATTTCCTCATAGTTCTAAAGTCTAGAAGTCTGAGATCAAGGTGTCAACAGGGTTGTCTTTTGTGGTTTTAGTCATTGGCTAATAGATGGCTGTCCTTTTCCTGTGTCTTCACATAGTCTTCCCTCTGTGTGTGTTTGTTTCCTAATCTCTTATAAGGACACAAGTCATGTTAGGTTAGGGTCCACCCATATAATCTCATTTTACCTTAATTACCTCATTAAAAGACCTTTCTCCAAATACAGTCACATTCTGAGGTACTAGGGGGTTAGGACTTCAACATATAAATTTTAGGGGGACATGATTCAGCCCATAATAATAACCTACACATTAAGAAAATGGTTTTATTTAGAATAATTTGGCAGAGTTTTTGTTGTGATGTTAAAAACATATTCTTTATTCAGTGGTTGACATAGCCTGTGTTGCCATAGTAATTTTAGAGAAGCTTGAAAAGCATCTTATTTATTCAGAATCAAATCTTTGTCAGATAACATTTTTCCATTAATGTGGGACCCAAATTAACCAACCTTACTGTATTACACAGAATTCGACTTGGTTTGGAGTATACCATGTAATATAATATTACTGGATCATATCATTGAATACTTTAAAAACTTATACTGATTTGTGTCAATAAGACAGGGATTTATAATGTATTTTTAATTTGTTAAATTTAGAGTATCACATTTGAAGGATTAGCATATCTGTCAGGTTATCACAATTGATCTCATATTTTTTAAAACTGCATGTATTATAGGTTTAAGTACATGATTTTAGTATTTCCAGTTTTGAACTTAACATTATTTTGTATCAGGAGTTATGATGTTAAGGTAATTAAAACATCTTATATTTGCATAATTCATAACATTTATATCCATATAATTCTCACTGATCATCATCCTTCAATATCTAAATAAAAAGTTGAGCCCCATCTCAGTTACAAAGGTAAGTCTAGGCCCTGTTTATATTTTCAGAGCTTTCCTGGGGATGCTTTTGTTCACTTCTGACTTTGAATTCCTGCTTTTAGAGTCATCTCTGTTGTGAGATCCAGAGGCTGCTGCCCTTTCTCAACTCCTTAGTCTGCTCTTTATTTGGATCACTTGCCTTCATTCTCACAAAAACCTTAGAACAAGGGATAACCAAAGAGGATTATTGCACAATCCAGAATAATTTAAGATTAAATAAACCTTCACTGTCCTAAACTTTTCCTGGTAATTCCCATCACTGGAATGATTGCATCTCTCTCTCCAGTTCCCTCTCCTTAGCCCAGACCCTTCCCCATCTCTATCTAGTCTTTTCCCTATCAGGATATTCAGCCCTCATTTCCCTACTCCCTAGTCGCCCACTCCAGTATATAAAGGGTAAGTCTCAAAGTACCTGTTACTTAAGCAGAGCAATTTAACTATTTGTTGCTCTGAGCTGCCAACTCGGTGATGGATGGGATGATAGGGATGAATTTTGCCTTTCTTTCCAAACATGCAGATTAAGATTTTTTTTCCCCTAAATCAGAAATCAGTCCTACCAAGAAGAATTCACCCTTTCTCCACCTCCCAGATGACTCAAATTGTAGCCAACTTTAAATTTCAAAAAAAAAGTTATATTCAATTTAGAAGCATTACATAAGCATAAAATAATATGAGGAAATTGTGTTATTAACAAAGTGCATTATTGTATTAAAAAGCATTCCCTGGTTTGAAAATGATAGTCATTAACCATCACTAAATAAATAAGTAACCTCTGATATCCTTCAGCCTTAGGTAGGCTATCTATTGATAGAATTGGCTACCTGAGAAGCAGTTAGATTGCAAAGCAATAGTTGTAATTCAGACCACCACACTTGTGACTTTTGATTTTCAACTTTTATTTGGAGTCACTATTTTCTCTGCCCAAAGTTCTTAATATGTATATCCTATCTCTCCCAACTTGTAGTTACATGGGCCTCTTTGCTATCTTTAGATACCGTCAGATTTCTCCAAAGTGAATTAATGTGCACTGTACAGGCAGTGCTCAAAGTCAGACCATTCCAAATTTACCTTCCATGGGAAAAAAATCTTTCCAGCCATTTTTTTTAAAACATCTTTATTGGAGTATAATTGCTGTATAATGGTGTGTTAGTTTCTGCTGTATAACAAAGAAAATCAGCTATATGTATACATATATCCCCATATCCCCTCCCTCTTGCAAATCCCTCCCACTCTCCCTATCCCACCCCTCTAGGTGATCACAAAGCACCAAGCTGATCTCCCTGTGCTATGTAGCTGCTAATTCCCACTAGCTATCTATTTTACATTTGGTATTGTATATATGTCAATGCTACTTGCACAGTTAGTCCCAGGTTACCCTTCCCCTTTCCCGTGTCCTCAAGTCCATTTTCTGTGTTTACGTCTTTATTCCTGTATTGCCCCTAGGTTCATGAGAACAATTTCTTTTCTTTTTTGTTTTTTTTTAGATTCCATATGTATGGGTTAGCATACGGTATTTGTTTTTCTCTTTCTGACTTACTTCACTCTGTATGACAGTATCTAGGTCCATCCACCTCACTACAAATAACTCAATTTCATTTCTTTTTATGGCTGAGTAATATTCCATTGTATATATGTGCCATATCTTCTTTATCCATTCATCTGTCGATGGACACCTAGGTTGCTTCCATGTCCTGGCTATTGTAAATAGTGCTGCAATGAACATTGTGGTACATGACTCTTTTTGAATTATGGTTTTCTCAGGGTATATGCCCAGTAGTGGGATTGCTAGGTTGTATGATAGTTATATTTCTAGTTTTTAAGTAACCTCCATACTGTTCTCCACAGCGTCTGTGACAATTGACATTCCTACCAACAGTGCAAGAGGGTTCCCTTTTCTCCACACCCTCTCCAGCATTTATTGTTTGCATATTTTTTCATGATGGCCATTCTGACTGGTGTGAGGTGTGGTTTTGATTTGCATTTCTCTAATAATTAGTGATGTTGAGCATTCTTTCATGTGTTGTTGGCAGTCTGTATATCTTCTTTGGAGAAATGTTTATTTAGGTCTTCTGCCCATTTTTGGATTGGATTGTTTGTTTTTTTGCTATTGAGCTGCATGAGCTGCTTGTAAATTTTGGAGATTAATCCTTTGTCAGTTGCTTCATTTGAAAATATTTTCTCCCATTCTGAGTGTTCTTGTTTATGGTTTCCTTTGGTATGCAAAAGCTTTTAAGTTTCATTACGTCCCATTTGTTTATTTTTGGTTTTATTCACATTTCTCTAGGAGGTTGGTCAAAAAGGATCTTGCTGTGATTTATGTCATATAGTGTTCTGCGTATGTTTTCCTCTAAGAGTTGTATAGTGTCTGCCCCTACATTTAGGTCTTTAATCTATTTCTGAGTTTATTTTTGTGTATGGTGTTAGGGAGTGTTCTAATTTCATTCTTTTACATGTAGCTGTCCAGTTTTCCCAGCACCACTTATTGAAGAGACTGTCTTTTCTCCATTGTATAGTCTTGCCTCCTTTATCAAAGATATGGTGACCATATGTACATGGGTTTATCTCTGGACTTTCCTGTTTCGTTGATCTATATTTCTGTTTTTGTGCCAGTACCATCTGTCTTAATTACTGTAGCTTTGTAGTATAGTCTGATGTCAGGGAGTCTGATTCCTCCAGCTGTTTTTCTTTCTCAGGATTGCTTTGGCTACTCAGGTCTTTTGTGTTTCCATACAAATTGTCAAATATTTTGTTCTAATTGTGTGAAAAATGCCATTGGTAGGTTGGTAGGAATTTCATTGAATCTGTAGATTGCTTTGGGTAGTATAGTCATTTTCACAATGTTGATTCTTCCAATCCAAGAACATGGTATATCTCTACATCTGTTTGTATAATCTTTAATTTCTTTCATCAGTGTCTTATAGTTTTATGCATATAGGTCTTTTGTCTCCTTAGGTAGGTTTATTCCTAGATACACTATTCTTTTTGTTACAATGGTAAATGGGAGTGTTTCCTTAATTTCTCCTGCATATTTTTCATCATTAGTGTATAGGGATGCAAGAGATTTCTGTGCATTAATTTTGTATCCTGCTACTTTACCAAATTAATTGATTAGCTTTAGTAGTTTTCTGGTAGCATGTTTAGGATTCTCTGTGTATAGTATCATATTATCTGCAAACAGTGACAGTTTTATTTCTTCTTTCCTGACTTGGATTCCTTTTATTTCTTCTTCTTCTCTGATTGCTGTGGCTAAAACTTCCAAAACTATGTTGAATAATAGTGGTGAGAGTGGGCATGCTTGTCTTTGTTCCTGATTTTAAAGGAAATGGTTTCAGTTTTTCACCATTGAGAACGATATTGACTCTGGGTTTGTCATACATGGCCTTTATTATGTTGAGGTAAGTTCCCTCTATGCCTACTTTCTGGAGAGTTTTTATCATAAATGGGTGTTGAATTGTTTCAAAGTTTTTTTCTGCATCTATTGAGATAATCATATCGTTTTTCTCCTTCAATTTGTTAATATGGTTTATCACATTGATCGATTTGAGTATATTGAAGAATCTTTGCATTCTTGGGATAAACCCCACTTGATCATGGTGTATGATCCTTTTAATGTGCTGTTCGATTCTGTTTGCTAGTATTTTGATGAGGATTTTTGCATCTATGTTCATCAGTGATATTGGTCTGTAGTTTTCTTTTTTTGTGATCTCTTTTTCTGGTTTTGGTATCAGGGTGATGGTGGCCTCGTAGAATGAGTTTAGGAGTGTTCCTCCCTCTGCTATATTTTGGAAGAGTTTGAGAAGGATAGGTGTTACCTCTTCTCTAAATGTTTGATAGAATTCACATGCGAAGCCATCTTGTCCTGGTCTTTTGTTTGTTGGAACGTTTTTAATCACAGTCTCAATTTCAGTGCTTCTGATTCATCTGTTTATATTTTCTGTTTCTTCCTGGTTTAGTCTCAGAAGGTTGTGCTTTTCTAAGAATGTGTCCATTTCTTCCAGGTTGTCATTTTATTGGCATAGAGTTACTTGTAGTAATCCCTTATGATTCTTTGTATTTCTGCATTGTCAGTTGTTAGTTCTTCTTTTTCACTTCTAATTCTACTGATTTGAGTTGTCTCCCTTTCTTTCTTGATGAGTCTGGCTAATGGTTTATCAATTTTGTTTATCTTCTCCAAGAACCAGCTTTTAGTTTTATTGATCTTTGCTACTGTTTCCTTCATTTCTTTTTCATTTATTTCTGATCTGATCTTTATGATTTCTTTCCTTCTGCTAACTTTGTGGGGTTTTTGTTCTTTTTATAACTGCTTTAGGTGTAAGGTTAGGTTGTTTTTTTTTTTTGATTCTTGAGGTAGGATTGCATTGCTATAAACTTCCCTCTTATAACTGCTTTTGCTGAGTCCCGTAGGTTTGGGGAAATTGTGTTTTTATTGTCATTTGTTTCTAGGTAGGTTTGATATCCTCTTTGATTTCATCAGTGATCTCTTGGTAATTTAGTAGTGTATTGTTTAGCCACCATGTGTTTGTATTTTTTACAGTTTTTTTCCTATAATTGATATCTAGCCTCATAGTGTTGTGGTCAGAAAAGATACTTGATATGATTTCAATTTTCTTAAATTTACCAAGGCCTGATTTGTGACCCTATATATGCTCTTGGGCTTCCCTAGTGGTGCCGTGGTTGAGAGTCCACCTGCCGATGCAGGGGACATGGGTTCATGCCCCAGTCCGGGAAGATCCCACATGCCGCAGAACGGCTGGGCCCGTGAGCCATGGCTGCTGAGCCTGCGCGTCTGGAGCCTGTGTTCCACAACAGGAAAGGCCACAACAAAAAAAAAAAAATATATATATATATATATATATATATATACTCTCTCCTGGCGAATGTTCCATGAGCACTTGACAAGAAAGTGTATTCTGTTGTTTTTGGATGGCATGTCCTATAAATATCAGTTAACTCCACCTTGTTTAATGTGTCATTTAAAGCTTGTGTTTCCTTATCTATTTTCATTCTGGTTGATACGTCCATTGGTGAAAGCGGGATGTTAAAGTCCCCTACTATTATTGTTTTACTGTCGATTTCCCCTTTTATGGCTGTTAGCATTTGCCTTATGTATTGAGGTGCTCCTATATTGGATGCATAAATATTTACAGTTGTTATATCTTCTTCCTGGATTGATCCCTGGATCATTATGTACTGTCCTTCTTTGTCTCTTGTAATAGTCTTTACTTTAAAGTCTATTTTGTCTGATGTGAGAATTGCTACTCCAGCTTTCTTTTGATTTCCATTTGCATGGAATATCTTTTTCCATTCCCTCACTTTCAGTCTGAATGTGTCCCTAGGTCAGAAATGGGTCTCTTGTAGACAGCATATATACAGGTATTTTTTTTTTTGTATCTATTCATGGAGTCTGTGTCTCTGGTTGGAGCATTTAATCCATTTACATTTAAGGTAGTGATTGATATGTATGTTCCTATTACCATTTTTTAAATTGTTTTGGGTTTGTTTTTGTAGGTCTTTTCCTTCTCTTGTGTTTCCTGCCTGGAAAATTTCCTTTAGCATTTGTTTTAAAGCTGGTTTGGTGGTGCTGAATTCTCTTAACTTTTACTTGTCTGTAAAAGTTTTAATTTCTCCATCAAATCTGAATGAGATCCTTGCTGGGTAGAGTAATCTTGGTTGTAGGTTTTTCCCTTTCATCACTTTCAGTATGTCCTGCCGCTCCCTTCTGGCTTGCAGAGTTTCTGCTGAACGATCAGCTGTTAACCTTATGGGCATTCCCTTGTATGTTATTTGTTGCTTTTCCCTTGCTGCTTTTAATATTGTTTCTTTGTATTTAATTTTTGATAGTTGATTACTATGTGTCTCAGCGTGTTTCTCCTTGAATTTATCCTATATGGGACTTTCTGCACTTCCTGCCTTGATTGACTATTTCCTTTCCCATATTAGGGAAGTTTTCAACTATAATCTCTTCAAATATTTTCTCAGTCCCTTTCTTTTTCTCTTCTTCTGGGACGCCTATAATTAAAATCTTGGTGCGTTTAATGCTGTCCCAGAGGTCTCTGATACTATCCTCAATTATTTTCAATCTTTTCTTAATTTCCACTATTTTATCTTCCAGATTACTTATCCATTCTTCTGCCTCAGTTGTTCTACTATTGATTCCTTCTAGAGAATTTTTAATTTCATTTATTGTGTTGTTCATCGTTATTTGTTTTCTCTTTAGCTCTTCTAGATCCTTATTAAATGTTTCTTGTATTTTCTCCATTCTATTTCCAAGATTTTGGATCATCTTTACTATCATTACTCTGAATTCTTTTTCAGGTAGACTGCCTATTTCCTATTCATTTTTTTGGTCTCGTGGGTTTTTATCTTGCTCCTTCATGTGCTGCATATTCCTCTGTCTTCCCATTTTTCTTAACTTACTGTGTTTGGGGTCTCCTTTTCGCAGGCTGCAGGTTTGTAGTTCCTGTTGTTTTTCCTGTCTGCCCACTGTGGGTATGTTTGGTTCAGTGGGTTGTGTAGGATTCCCGGTGGAAGGAACTGGTGCCTGTGTTCTGTTGGATGAGGCTGGAGTTTGTCTTTCTGGTGGGCAGGACCACATCCAGTGGTGTGTTTTGGTGTGCCTGTGAACTTAGTATGATTTTAGGCAGCCTCTCTGCTAATGGGTGGGGTTGTGTTCCTGTCTTGCTAGTCATATGGCATGGGGTGTCCAGTGCTGGAGTTTGCTGGCCACTGGGTGGAGCTGGGTCTTAGCATTGAGACAGAGATCTCTTGGGAGAGCTCTCGCCAATTTATTTTACTTGGGACCAAAGGGTCTCTGGTGGTCCAATGTCCTGAACTCGGCTCTCCCACCTCAGAGCTTCAGGCCTGACAGCCAGCTGGAACACCAAGACCCTGTCAGCCACATGACTCAGTCCGCCATCCTGTCACGAAGTCACCTGAGGTTGAGGCGTCCTGTCAGTGTCTCCTCTCCTTGGGTCCCAGAGACACCTTAGGGGCTGCCTCCTGTCAGGGGCTTCCAGGTCAGGTGCAGTTACCTGAGGGCTGGGCATCGTATCTGAGTCATGCAGAACGCTGAGTACTAGCCCTCTCTGCACCAGGTGTAGCGTTGGGGGCTTCGGCTGGTGTCTGCGGCCCAGGTTACTGCTTCCACCCAGGTTTACATGTGGGCATCAGGTTTACAACTTCAGGATTCTCCAAACTTTTTTCTTTTCTTCTGTGCTCAGTCTAGTTCCACTTGCTCATAGGGGGCCACGTTCAGAGGCCTTGCCCCCTGCACTTAAGACCAGAGTTTCTCATGGGCACAAAAGCATTTCTTTCCAGTTCTTGAAGATTGGCTCTATTAGCTCACTTTTCTGATTCTCAGCAAGGCCACTCACTGCTCCAGTAGACAGCTTATTCCAGCCATTTTTATAAGATGCAATGCTAGAGAGAAAAACCTTTTAATTTCTATGCATGTGGTTTACCTAGTACTTTTTTCTCTGCCACTTTCTTATTCTCTTATCTGTTTCCTGAGACACAGATCTTTTAAATTAGGCTGGAAGCAAGAGAGTCAAATTGAAAAGTGATTTTCACTGTTAGGGTTTGTGCACAGCAACAGAAAACAGTTCTGTACATTGAACCATAACAGGCCTGGGGAGAGAAATGATTCTCAGAGTCCAAAGATTTTGGCTTCTCCCATTAGCACCACTGAATAGGACTTGTCAACTGTGCCTCTTTTCTTAATCCCTAAATTACATGCTCAAGTATATTACAAATCTCCTAGCTCCTTCACTTCCTTGATACCAATAATTTTTTTTCAGCTGTTCCTTGTTAATTAGCCCAAACACTGGAAGAATCAAGAGTTAGAATGCTTTATGTATTTATTGATGGTATTTGAACTAATTTAGAGTAGACAAGGCACAGCTGTTTCAGTATATTTCTTTTGAATCATACTTTCTGTAACTAAGATAAATAAAGTCCCAAATTCTTTTAAATGTTCTAAACAGAAATGTTTGTTTGGGGGTTTGAATCCTCTATCTGCCCTTCACACACACACACAAGCCCATAAGATTCTTGAGTTTGAGCTATTTGAAGGGAAAATTATTTAAAAATCTTCCATTTCTTTTTTATCTAAAGACCCTTAAGGGTGTGAGATATTGCTTTAGGGCTGCCCATACTCTATGTGCTCTGTCAGAAACTGTTTTGTTTAAAGTAATTCACAGTTAAAAACAGCTGTTATGTGGTTAGAAGTAGCTCTGTAGGAAAACAATGAGCAACAATGTTCATCAAGTTAAAAATTATAAATGAGAATTTTATCCATTAGGTGGTATCATAAAATAATCACTTTGAAATCAGAAATATGTACATCTAACACCTCCTTATTTTGTGACCTTATAATATCTTGGTGCTTCATTTCCCCCTTAAGATTGTTTTGAGAAAAAGATATCATCTTTAAAGTATCCAACAAGAATTATATTCTTAAAAAAACTAGTTCCCTTCTGATTTCCAGCTGAGCTCTTATAAGGACACTGTTTGTGAACTCTTTAATAGTTCCTCTCATCCTGAGAATATTTTTTTATAGAAGTTGTTTCCAAATAATGGATTGTATTTATTGCAGAGTAACATCATTTGCTTTCTACTATTCATGAATAACCTAAATTAATTAGGTTGAAAATGAAATTTAAAAAATTAGATAATTAAGGTGGCTGCATAGCTATTTTGCAGGGGTTTTTTAATATTCTCAAATGTCATGATTGCTTAGAATTAATCTACAGAAAAAAAACCCACTAAAAACGTTACAAATGTATTAGTCATTAGTTGGCTTCTTGAGATTATCTCAAGTAGCTTAAGTCAATAAAATCTTAAGAATTACAATTTCCAATCAAGTGCACAACAAAATAACAGCACCACCAACGGACATAAGTGTTTTCATTGTTTATCTCTTCTTAACATAGCCAAATTGTTGTCTTATTCTCAGATTTGCAGAGGAATTTTTGCTTTGTTTCTTCCCTCACTTCTTAAGGTTTCTCATTATTTGGTAGCTCCTACCTGAATTCATTTTACTAGTAATAATCCTAAACCTGTCTTTCTAGTCACTTTCCTGTCCTTAGCTCCTTGTCCACAAGCTATCAGTATCAGTCTTCCTGAGTGCAACTTTTAAAATGAGAACTATTTCAGTTTAGTCAGAATGGTTTTGGATTACACAAAGAACAGTTTAAAAGACACCAGAAATTGAGTAAGAATAGATTCAATTTCATTTTTAATACCATCTAGTGGCTCCATAACATTTGTTTATGATAAACAATAATGTCATAAACAAATGAACACTAGATTGAGGCAATTCATGAGAAATTTGTACAACTATCTTAAAATACAAAGTGAAAGAGATTCAAATTATTGTGTAACTCTATTCCATTTCCCCTGTTATTATAATGTATTTTTATTGTTCCTTGAGGCAAATCTGTGACGATTTTCTTTTTAAAGATTCACTCCTACTGAACAGTGTTCTCTGTATCACCATTTAATGTTGCTATTCTATTAAGAATTAAGTCTCTTTATGTTTCAGTTCAAAGTAATCCCTGACTCTTCTGTGCACTTTAATTTGGTTGTTATCAACTGACTAGCTATCAAAGTGAAACTCCAATTTCAATACTACAATGGGGGGAAATTGGTTCAAGATAGCAGAGAAGGACGTGCTCTCACTCCCTCTTACAAGAACGCCAGAATCACAACTAACTGCTGAACAATCATCAACAGGAAGACACTGGAACTCACCAAAAAAGATACCCCACATCCAAACAAAGGAGAAGCCACAATGAGACAGTAAGAGGGGCACAATCACAACAATATCAAATCCCAAAACTGCTGGGTGGGTGACTCACAAACTGGAGAACACTTATACCACAGAAGTCCATCCACCGGAGTGAAAGTTCTGAACCCCACATCAGGCTTCCCAATCTAGGGATCCGGCAATGGGAGGAGGAATTCCTAGAGTATCAGACTTTGAAGGCTAGCAGGAATTGATTGCAGGACTTCAACAGGACTGGGGAAAACACGGACTCCATTCTTGGAGGGCATATACAAAGTAGTGTGCGCATTGGGACCTAGGGGAAAGAGCAGTGACCCCACAGAAGACAGAAGCAGACCTACCTGCTAGTGTTGGGGGGGTCTCCTGCAGGCATGGGGGGTAGCTGTGTGTCACCCTGAGGACAAGGACACTGGCAGGAGAAGTTCTGGGAAGTACTCTTTGGTGTGAGCCCTCCCAGAGTCTGCCATTAGCCCCAACAAAGAGCCTGGTTAGGCTCCAGTGTTGGGTCACCTCAGGCCAAACAACCAACAGGGAGGGAACCCAGCCCCATCCATCAGCAGACAAGTAGATTAAAGTTTTACTGAGCTCTGCCCACCAAAGCAACAGCCAGCTTTACCCACCACCAGTCCCTCCCATCGGGAAACTTGCACAAGCTTCTTAGATAACCTCATACACCAGAGGGCAGACAGCAGAAGCAAGAAGAACTAGAATCCTGCAGCCTGTGGAACAAAACCCACATTCACAGAAAGACAGACAATATGAAAAGGCAGAGGGCTACGTACCAGATGAAGGAACAAGATAAAACAGAAAAACAACTAAATGCAGTGGAGATAGGCAAACTTCCAGAAAAAGAATTCAGAATAATGATACTGAAGATGATCCAGGAAAGAGAATGGAGGCAAAGATCGAGAAGATGCAAGAAGTGTTTAACAAAGATCTAGAAGAATTAAAGAAAAAACAAACAGAGATGAATAACACAATAACTGAAATGAAAAATACATGAGAAGGAATCAATAGCAGAATAACTGAGGCAGAAGAACGGATAAGTGACCTGGAAGACAGAAAGGTGGAATTCACTGCTGCAGAACAGAATAAAGAAAAAAGAATGAAAAGAAATGAAGACAGCCTAAGACACCTCTGGGACAACATTAAACGCAACAACATTCACATTAAAGGGGTCCCAGAAGGAGAAGAAAGGACACGAGAAAATATTTGAAGAGATTATAGTCGAAAACTTCCCTAACATGGGAAAGGAAATAGCCACCCAAATCCAGGAAGTGCAGAGAGTCCTATACAGGATAAACCCAAGGAGAAACATGCTGACACATAGTAATCAAATTGGCAGAAATTAAAGACAAAGAAAAATTATTGAAAACAGCAAGGGAAAAATGACAAATAACATACAAGGGAACTCCCATAAGGTTTACACCTGATTTCTCAGCAGAAACTCTACACGCCAGATGGGCATGGAATGATGTACTTAAAGTGATGAAAGGGAAGAACCTTCAACCAAGATTACTCTACCCAGCAAGGATCTCATTCAGATTCGACAGAGACATCAAAAGCTTTGCAGACAAGCAAAAGCTAAGAGAATTGAGCACCACCAAACCAGCTCTACAACAAATGCTAAAGGATCTTCTCTAAGTGGGAAACACAAGAGAAGAAAAGGACCTAAAAAAACAAACCCAAAACAATTAAGTAAATGGTAATAGGAACATACACATCGAGAATTACCTTAAATGTGAATGGATTAAATGCTCCAACCAAAAGACACAGGCTTGCTGAATGGATACAAAAACAAGACCCATTAATATGCTGTCTACAATAGACCCACTTCAGACCTAGGGACACATTCAGACAAAGTGAGGGGATGGAAAAAGATATTCCATGCAAATGGAAATCCAAAGAAAGCTGGAGTAGCAAGACTCATATCAGGTAAAATAGACTTTAAAATAAAGAATGTTATAAGAGACAAGGAAGGACATTACATAATGATCAATGTGTCAATCCAAGAAGATATAACAATTATAAATATATATGCACCCAACATTAGAGCACCTCGATACATAAGGCAACTGCTAACAGCTATGAAAGAGGAAATCAACAGTAACACAATAATAGTGGGGGATTTTAACACCTCACTTACACCAATGGAAAGGTCATCCAAGCAGAAAATTAAAAAGGAAACACAAGGGCTTCCCTGGTGGCGCAGTGTTTGAGAGTCCGCCTGCCGATGCAGGGGACACGGGTTCATGTCCCAGCCCGGGAGGATCCCACATACCACAGAGCGGCTGGGCCCGTGAGCCATGGCTGCTGAGCCTGCGCATCCAGAGCCTGTGCTCCGGAACGCGAGAGGACACAACAGTGAGAGGCCCGCAAACTGCAAAAAAAAAAAAAGGAAACACGGGCTTTAAATGACACAATAGACCAGATAGATTTAATTCATATTTATAGGAAATTCCATCCAAAACAGCATATTACACTTACTTCTCAAGTGTGCATGGAACATTCTTCAGCATAGATCACATCTTGTGTCACAAATAAAGCCTCAGTAAATTTAAGAAAACTGAAATCATATCAAGCATCTTTTCTGACCACAACACTATGAGATTAGAAATGAATATTCAGGGAAAAAAACGTTAAAAGCACAAACACATGGAGGCTAAACAATATGTTACTAAATAACCAAGAGATCACTGAAGAAATCAAAGAGGAAATTAAAAAATACCTAGAGACAAATGACAATGAAAACACAATACAAAACCTATGAGATGCAGCAAAAGCAGTTCTAAGAGGGAAGTTTATAGCCATACAAGCCTACCTCAAAAAATAAGAAAACTCACAAATAATTAACATTACACCTAAAGGAACCAGAGAAAGAAGAAGAAACAAAATCCAAAGTTAGCAGAAGGAAAGAAATCATCAGTTTCAGAGCAGAAATAAATGAAATAGAAGCAAAAAAACAATAGCAAAGATCAATAAAACTAAAACCTGGTTCTTTGAGAAGATAAACAAAACTGATAAACCCTTAGCCAGACTCATCAAGAAAAAGAGGGAGAGGACTCAAAATAATAAAATTAGAAATGAAAAAGGAGAAATCACAACTGACACTGCAGAAATACAAAAGATTATAAGAGATTACTACAAGCAACTCTGTGCCAAATAAAATGAACAACCTGGAAGAAATGGACAAATTCTTAGAAATGTATAACCTTCCAAGACTGAACCAGGAAGGAATAGAAAATATGAACAGACCAATCAGAAGTAATGAAATTGAAACTGTTATTAAAAATCTTCCAACAAACAAAAGTCCAGGACCAGATGGCTTCACAGGTGAATTCTATCAATCATTTAGACAAGAGCTAACACCCAGCCTTCTCAAACTCTTCCAAAAAATTGCAGAGGAAGCAATACTCCCAAACTCATTCTATGAGGCCACCATCACCCTGATAACAAAACAAGACACAGATACTACAAAAAAAGAAAATTACAAACCAATATGACTAATGAATATAGGTGCAATAATCCTCAATAAAACACTAGCTAACAGAATCCAACAACACATTAAAAGGATCATAAGCCGTGATCAATTGGGATTTATCACAGGGATGCAAGGACTCTTCAATATACGCCAATCAATCAATGTGATACACCATATTAACAAATTGAAGAAGAAAAACCACATGATCATCTCAATAGATGCAGAAAAAGCTTTTGACAAAATTCAACACCCATTGATGATAAAAACTCTCCAGAAAGTGGGCATATAGGGAACCTATCTCAACATAATAAAGGCCATATACGACAAACCCACAGCAAACATCATTCTAAATTGTGAAAAACTGAAAACATTTCCTCTAAGATCAGGAACAAGACAAGGATGTCCACTCTCACCACTATTATTCAACATTGTTTTGGAGGTCCAAGCCACAGCAATCAGAGAAGAAAAAGAAATAAAAGGAATACAAATTGGAAAAGAAAAAGTAAAACTGTCACTGTTTGCAGATGACATGATGATACTATACATAGAGAATGCTAAAGCTGCCACCAGAAAACTACTAGAGGTAATCAATGAATTTGGTAAAGTTACAGGATACAAAATTAATGCATAGAAATCTCTTGCATTCCTATACACTATGGATGAAAAATATGAAAGAGAAATTAAGGAATCACTCCCATTTACCATTGCAACAAAAAGAATAAAATACCTAGGAATCTACGTAAGGAGACAAAAGACCTATATGCATAAAACTATAAGACACTGATGAAAGAAATGAAAGATTATACAAACAGATGTGGAGATATACCATGTTCTTATATTGGAAGAATCCATTTTATGAAAATGACTATACTACCCAAAGCAATCTATAAATCTCTATCAAATTACCAATGGCATTTTTTACAAAACTAGAACAAACAATCTTAAAATTTGTATGGAGACACAGAAGACCCCGAATAGCCAAAGCAGTCTTGAGGGGAAAAAATGGAGCTGGAACAATGAGACTCGCTGACTTCAGACTATACTACAAAGCTACAGTAATCAAGCCAATATGTTACTGGCAGAAATATAGATCAGAAATATAGATCAATGAAACAGGATAGAAAGCCCAGAGATAAACCCATGCACCTATGGTCAACTAATCTACAACAAAGGAGGCAAGTATATACAATGGAGAAAAGACAGTCTCTTCAATGACTGTTGCTGGGAAAATTGGACAGCTACATGTAAAAGAATGAAATTAGAACACTCCTTTACACCATACACAAAGTAAACTCAAAATGGATTAGAGACCTAAATATAAGACCAGACACTATAAAACTCTTAGAGGAAAACATAGACAGAATACTCTTTGACATAAATCACAGCAAGATCTTTTTTGATCTACCTGGTAGAGTAATGGAAATAAAAACAAAAATAAACAAATGGGACCTAATGAAACTTAAAAGTTTTTGCAAAGCAAAGGAAACTGCAAACAAGATGAAAAGACAACCTTCAGAATGGGAGAAAATATTTACAGACTAATCAACAGACAAAGGATTAATCTCCAAAATATATAAACAGCTCATGCAGCTCAATATTAAAAAAAAAAAAAAAAAACCCAATCAGAAAATGGGCAGAAGACCTAAATAGACATTTCTACAAAGGGGACATACAGATGGCCAAGAAGCACATGAAAAGCTGCTCAACATCACTAGTTATTAGAGAAATGCAAATCAAAACTACAATGAGGTATCACCTCACACCAGTTAGAATGGGCATCATCAGAAAATCTACAAGCAACAAATGCTGAAGAGGGTGTGAGAAAAGGGAGCCCTCTTGCACTGTTGCTGGGAATGTAAATTGATACAGCCACTATGGAGAACAGTATGGAGGTTTCTTAAAAAACTAAAAATAGAATTACCATATGACCCAGCCATCCCACTCCTGGGTATATACCCAGATAAAACTGTAATTCAAAAAGACACATGCATCCCAATGTTCATTGCTTCGCTATTTACAATAGCCAGATCATGGAATCAACCTAAATGCCCATCAATAGACAAATGGATAAAAAAGTTGTGGTACATATATACAATGGAATATTACTCAGCCATAAAAAGGAATGAACTTGGGTCATTTGTAGAGACGTGTATGAATCTAGAGACTGTCATACAGAATGAAGTAAGTTGGAAAGAGAAAAACAAATACCGTATATTAGCACATATATGTGGAGCCTAGAAAAATGGTACAGATGAACCAGTTTTCAGGGCGGAAATAGAGACACAGATGTAGAGAACGAACGTATGGACACTAAGTGGGGAAGCGGCAGGGGGTGGGGGTGGTGGTGTGATTAATTGGGCGATTGGGATTGACATGTACACACTGTGTATAAAATGGATGACTAATAGGAACCTACTGTATAAAATTTTTTAAAAAACTCCTAGGGCTTCCCTGGTGGCGCAGTGGTTGAGAGTCCACCTGCCGATGCAGGGTACAGGGGTTCGTGCCTGGTCTGGGAGGATCCCACATACTGTGGAGCAGCTGGGCCTGTGAGCCATGCATAAAAAAAAAAAAAAAAACCCAAAAAAAAAAAAAAAAAAAAATATATATATATATATATATATATATATATATATATATATATACTACAATAGACTGAAAACCAAACAATCAAATAATGGGTTCACAATGCATAATTGCCTGATAATTTTTTTAAAGGGCATAATGTATTCCTATACTTTTACTACTCTAAATCATATTATTGGAAAAGTTATTTTTAGACAAATATTCCAGGTTGCAAAATAAAAAGTAAGATAAACTTATGAAATCCGTTCATTTTACTAAGTCTTGCTTAATAGGATGTAACAGTGGTACAAATCTAAAAATATTTCATTTGTCTTTCTTAAATAGCATTAAATTATACATTTTATTTTGACTACTCGTGTGCCATGTTTATATTCATATCGGAGATTTTATAATGAAATAAAGTTTCTAATTTTTAAATGTTTCTTTCAATTTGTTTTAACCAGGTTTTGAGTTTTATTTGTTTTAGTTTTGTTTTTCTGAGGAATAATGCAGTTTAATCTTGTAATACTGGAAAAAACTGGTAGGTATGATAAAGTTATTATCTGAAAATTGGTGGACATTTCAAGTGATAATTATTTTTAAAAGTGTACTGAATATAACTAGTTGCCAAAAAATGTGTTGGAAGATATATTCTAAAAGGGTGAAAATGCATGGTTAGTACTGAAGTATCCAAGCATATTGAGTGCTTTTTTGATAAAGTTGATAACAGCCCTAGAGAAAAGAAAGTATTGTTTTCTTTAAAATGCATTCATTCTTTCATTTATCTAATAAGTACTTACTGAGTGCCTACTATATGCAAAACATCAACAGAAACAGAAACTGTCTGAACTCATGGAGCTTATAGACTCTTAAAGGAGACAGCTGTCAAACAAGCAAACAACTGTGATTAGTGTCACAAAAGGCACAATAAATTGTGGCAATATAGTAAAACTAACCTACGTTGTGAGGTCAGGGAAGGGCTTCCTGTGGACCAATTTAAGCTGAAAGCTGAAATATGTATAGGAAAACCTTGGTGAAGGCAGGAATAGAATGTCCTGGGCTGCAGTTTCATTATAGGAAGTGAGTAAGATGCTCAACTATTCATGATTCCACGTAGTTTTTTTTCCCCCAACTAAGATTTCTGATCCAGAGTCAGACTGTGGTATACTCTTGAAGTGCAAGGAAGGAATGCAAAATTTTATTTTATTATGAATATGTTATACATGTTAAAAGTAGCTCTGTGTTGAATACAATTTATAAAATAATTGTATCTTTTAAAAGAAATTGAAAACAATAGCAGCAACAGCCAAAAATCTAAATAAAAATTGTATGAAAAATGTAATGGCCAAAAGAGATTTATCAAAAATCAAAATAAAACAACTATGTGAAGCAGAGGTCAGATTTGAACTATACTGTTAAGATGAAATTCTGATGATCTGATTGAAGATAAATACAGTAATCACATAGTTTTCCATAGAAATGAGGAAAGCAAAAGAAAGATGACTCCAAAAACATGCTTGGTTAATGAAAAGGCCATTTATTTACTGAAGATAATCTGTAACATTTGAAAGAAATCTTACTTGTGAACAAGAAGTATGTATTCATACTTTTTAAATGAAAATTGTCCATAGGAATAAGAGCTTATAACTTTGGTATTCTTAAATGGTGGGGCCTTAAATGATATATAAGATATTAGAAAAGCTTAAGAAAATTGTATATAAAGCTGGTAAAAATGACAAATAATAAGTTAAATAGCAATCTAAAGTGTTATTTTCCTATACAGTGTTATTGTAATAAATATATTTTCACATATGTCTCTTAACCTTAGATTTCAGACTGAACTGAATTATGATGTTCTGGAAGTTCATGATGGGCCAAATCTTCTGTCACCCTTGCTTGGATCTTACAATGGCACACAGGTGCCCCAGTTTCTATTTAGCAGCAGTAATTTTATATACCTTCTATTTACAACAGACAATAGCCGTTCTAATAATGGTTTCAAGATTCATTATGAAAGTAAGTAATGCAAACATGTTTTTTGATCTCCTTACTCTGTTTTCCATGCTTTTGGTATTACCATTGTATCATTAAGAGAACTAGGAGATTTATTAAAGAAAAGAAGATCAAAGCTTTCCTTGACCTATGAGAATGCTAATAGGTTACAAGGTGTGTGTTTTAGTAAATTCTGTATTAGATTTTTTCCAACAATATCTATGTAATATCATTATGAAGGGAAATACTAAGGAAACGTCAGAAATAGCAAATAAAAAAATCTTAAAAAATGAGTTCATATAATCGTTTTTTGTGCTGAAAAGCCAACAATAGGCAGTAAATGGCAGTCTAAGATGTATATGAACATTGACAAATTCTTTTAGCATTTACTTCATAAATTCAATCATACTTTTATATTTTATTCATATTCATTGCATACATTTCCATTAAAATATTCAATTTTATTATTTTGTATGAAGTATTGAAAATTATATTAACAGTGAAAAGTAAAATATATACTCATATATATGCAGCTATGGCTAACATAACTAGCCAAAGGCTAGTTATTAAAACAGGCTCTAATTCACAGTGTTGGAATCAGTTTAGAATAATTTCACTTAAAATACTTTTTGTTTAAGAAGTCTAAAATATGTCTGGTATTTTTTAAAAATTTGATGCTGGTATATGCATAGAAATGAGTCTCTGTTTTGTTTATAAACATCTGACATATTTAAGTAAATGTGGTTTTATTGTATATGATGTATGGTTGCATACATATATATAAACTCACATATGCACACATTTTCACCTAAAAATACATTGCCATATATCTTTTCATGAAAAACAGTTTTGGTGAATGTATCTAACAGTACATTTAAGATTACTGCAAGATATCTTTATATCAGTTTCAGATAGATATTATATCACTTCTTTTTATATTCAAGTCTCCTATGCCCCCTTCCCCCTCAGGAGAAAATTTCAGCTTTTAAAATTTGTAACTTTATATCCCATGTAGGGTGTCTCTCTTCAGTAAATCTGGTTGGGCGCATGGGGTTTTTAAATCGTTAATATATATTTATAGCTATATTCTTTTTAACCTTATCCACAATATTATTTAATTATATTAATTTCCCTTTATTTAGAGCTTTGTGGCATGGAAGTATATTTCCTAAACATTATTGTAAAATGCAATGAGAGGATTAACACATGCTTGGGAATTCAAATGAATTTAAAGGACTTTAATTGAGATCTTTAGCATTTATTAGTTAAATCTGAGTCAGAGTAGTCATTTTTTTAAAAATCTATTTCAAAATTAATTTTCACTAGCAATTAATTTGTATCAATATACTAGAATGGGCAGACACCTTTTTCGTTTTGTCCATTGTTCTATCCTATGCCCGATATATCACATTCAGTCCCACTTCAACCAGGGTATGTGGTAGTAATCATGTTCTCAGACACAGGATTATTTTAAGGATTAAGTTAAACCATCATGCAAAGTGTTATTAAAAGTGTGGGGATTTTCAATAAACTGACCCAACAGATTTAGTTCAGATTCTTGCTAAAACTGAACTAAGTGGGCCAAGGACAGAGCCCAAGGGTCAGACCTAATCATAAGAAGGACTTGGAGGAGCCTAACAAGTTTAGCTAAGGCAGAGTCTTTATTACAGACAGCAAGTTTGTCACTTATAGGCCCTGATGAAATAGTCCAAGTTATTATTGAGGGCTAGTGCCTAAATGGTAGAGTGGAGGCTAAGAAATGCTGAGGTTGATGAGAGGCGCAACAGACATTGATTTTGGTCAAATCTGGCCAGGAGGCAGTGATTTTCAATTTAAATTTGTTTACAAAAGATCATTTTCTTTCATTTTTATTCTAATTAGTCTTCTGGTTTACTTAGTAATATCTCAAACTCTTTCCTACCAAGAAAACAAATAAAATACTTTTTCTGTTGACACTTTCTTAATAAGTTTCTCAAGCTGAAGGGAACCAAACTTCTTTAAATGAATCATTCACATGCCTCAAAATCAGCAGAGTAAAACTTTAATTATTATACTACTCAAAACATTAAAAATGTATTTGGTGTTTGGTGAATTTTTATTTTAATAGAATCCATTAAAAGAGAAAACTCGATCTCTCCAGTTGAACCAAAATTTTATGGGAAGGATTTCTTGCAATGCTACCAGTGATTGCACTCTAGAATTTTATTTTATTCCCTGTCTTGGACACTTTTACCCTTTATGTCTTCCTCTCAAAACAGGAAGATTACAAAAACTATACCAATAAGATAAGATTATTTATCGTTTACAAAACACATTAAAATAATAAAAATAACTCAGAATAGACTTTGCTTTTTTTGTTTTAGTACAATCCCCCAACCCCAAGGGGGTTTATTATGTTGTATTTCTTGAAATACAGATGTAATCATGTTTCTTGGATATCTAAATATTACATAAAACAAGACAATGATAAATAGATGCAGAACAAATACATAGACACAGATACCAATCTCTGAAGACATATTTAGAGCCTCCTAAAGCAATCAAATGGAGTTTTAATGATAAAACTAATTTCATAGAATTATTTTAATGACAAAATTAGGCAAATTTTGCAAACATTTTAGAGTTGTACCTGGAATATAATGTTCAAACATTAATTATTGCTATGATTATTATTGTATATGTGTGTATATATATAGATATAATGTATAATACAAAGTTTGATAGATAATTGTACATTTTCAAGTTTTTATATAACTAATGGCCTGATTTTTTGGTCCTTGTGGCTAGGAGATGTCAAAAAATTTGTTAAATAAACTGCTAGTTTTTAAAATAAAGCTATGGGCACATTAATTTATTTGTAAAAATTACCACTTACAATTGTTTGAAGGAATGAGAATCAGTTTCAGTGATTTGACTCTCATCAAGCTTACTCTTTTTCATATTCCCTTTGTTTTCCAGGTGTTACAGTGAACACCTATTCTTGCTTGGACCCTGGCATACCTGTACATGGTCATCGCTATGGTCATGATTTCTCCATTGGATCTACTGTTTCATTTAGTTGTGACCCAGGATACAGGCTGAGCCATGAAGAGCCCCTTCTATGTGAGAAAAACCACTGGTGGAGTCATCCACTTCCAACATGTGATGGTAAGAATTCATTCAATATGCAAAATAAACTGATTTATAAACTGAAAAAAAATCAACATAATCTTGTAAAATGTGAGGCTGAACATAAATATAAGTATTTCATATGTTTGAAAGAATATCTTGAAGTCTGCCAATTTTATGTTATCAAACCATTAATAAAGAAACAAAAGAATGAATATTGATAATCAGCCAAACTTACCCCATTCCGAAGGATGCTATATGTATTTTTAAAATGTGTTGAGGTAACCATTTTAGGTGCCCATTGTGTGCTTCGGGTCCTTGAAAAAATAGCATTGAAGGTGTCATGTTGGTGTCAGATGAATGCAATGAAGAGACAGAGCATTTACCTCCTGCCTGAAAGGCAACATGTACTAGTCCAAATTTTACCTAGCTACACAGCACTGTGGCAATGTACCAGACTGCCCTGTGGTGGCAAGTTCCTGGCTATAGAAAATATTATACCAGTGTCCTTACCTCTTCTTTGTTTCTGTGGAGACTAAGACAGCAATCCTTCATTTTTCAGAAAACACATATGAAAATACAGTGAAAGAAGCTGCTTTCCTATGATTGGGAAGTGCTTGCACACTTGCTTTATAAAAACATGCACAATGTAAATCTATTCATTATTTAGTTCTGGGCTTTAATTTTTATTTATAACACTATTCCTAACTTTTATTATTTTGCCAAGTGGAATTTTAAGTTTGTCATTTCATAATTAAATTTTCAGATACTGTCAGTGCCATCATTTTTCTGTAACAGCTTTAGGTCAATTTGTTTTTTTGCTTCTTTGTTTGTTTGTTTATTTATTTATTTAATTCATTTATTTTTGGCTGTGTTGGGTCTTCGTTGCTGCATGCAGGCTTTCACTAGTTGCAGTGCGCAGTGGCTACTCTTCGTTGAGGTGCACAGGCTTCTCACCATGGTGGCTTCTCTTGTTGCAGAGCATGGGCTCTAAGTGCAGGCACATAGGCTCAGTAGCTGTGGCTTGCGGGCTCTAGACCACAGGCTCAGTAGTTGTGGCACACGGGCTTAGTTGCTCTGCGGCATGTGGGATCCTCCAGGACCCATGTCACCTGCATTGGCAGGTGGATTCTTAACCACTGCACCACCAGGGAAGCCCGGTCAATTTGTTTTTATAACGAGGTTTAGAAGAATCATCAGTACTTCTTCCCTGTATTTGGTACAATACCGTTTGTAATAGCGTTCTTGTGGTTGTAAGTGACAGAAACCCGACTCTAACTGATTTTTAAAAATGAAAGCAGAATTTGTTGTTCAGAGTTTCAAACTTAGAAAAGGTATGGGTGGCATACTTCTCATTGCTAATTATAATCATGAATTCAAACATTTTCAAGGATATCTCTATTTCCATCTTGGCTTTTCTCTCTCTATTGGCATCATTCTCTTTAACTGCACCCAGGCTTTTTCCATACGGGAAGTGGAGAATACACTCTCATGAAGATGGAAACATGTAACCTCATATTTCCAGGATCAGAGGAGAATGAGAGTTCTTCCTTGTTGTTCTAATTAGAAAAATCCCAGGAAAGTTCTCTAATCAGTCCATAATTATACTCGTAACTGTAGAAAAGGAGAAGCACACTTTATGATTGGCTTTCTCCAGGTCATGTGTCCATCCGTCCTTGTGGTTGGAGACAAATGATTGTGGTGTAAAGGTACTATGTTTGTCAGGTCCTGGTGAAACCACATGATTGGCATGAGTAAATTCACCGAAGTAAAAAGGTGTGGTGGCAATGTTATCAGAAGAAGCAGGAGAATAAAAATAATGTCCAAGTATACCAGCATGCTTAAATATTATTAATAATAAAAGTGAGTGTATCTAGTTTTCCTGGGAGCGATATAGGCCCTCATCATCTCTTGTCAATGCAACTTCAAGCACCCTTAAATTCAATATCCAACTACTTCAATCTAACCTCCTTTCTTCACACTAAGGGTATTTCATGCTCTATCCCATGTCAAAAAATGCTTAATGGCTCTCTGTTTCCTAGGAATGAAAGTCCAAATTATTAATCATGGAATTCATGATTCTTAACCATGTGTCCTCCTCTTTTGTATCCCCATTTCATTCTGAGCATAACTGGACAAGGGCTAAGTTATATTCATTTTTTGAATGAGCTTTGTATAAAGCCTCTAAAATTAACTGAACTCAATTACTTATAACTAGTAAACTGATTTGATTAGGGTTTTCCTTCAGTTTAAACTTTTTCCCTGGAGGCAGCTAATCTAAACTTCCTGGGGTTAAAGGGAAGAGAAGTGAATAAACAGAATTGATTTTCCAGATCCAAGAGTATAACCTCCATTGGCCTAGATTGCCTGGATACTCAAGGTATGGCATGTCTCACTTTTATACACATCAGCTCTTATAGTTTCTTCATAGCCCATAGTTGATTGATTCACAAAGCACACTAGTCAGTGAGGGTTGGTGGTGATAATAATAATAAGAGCTAACATTTAATGAGGGTTTACCATGTGCTGGTACTGCTATAGGTGCTTTAGGTATATTAACTTGTTTTATCAAAATAACTCTATGAGGTAAGTGCCATTATGATCACCACTTAACAGATGAGAAAATTAAGGCAGAGATTGAGTACGTTGCCCTGTGTCATCCCACTAGTTAATGGCAGAATCAGGATTGAAACTCAGGCAGCCTTGATCCAGATCCTGTGCACAAGTCTACTATTACACGGCCTCCTGCCCGCATTCTCTGCAATAGTAAAGTACTAAGATTCTTTAAAATGAAGAGTACAATTGTAGATTTGTTATTCTTTCCTCAGTGATGCCACATGTTTAAGAATTTTGTATAAAAAATACATATAGCTGTTTAAATAGTTTATGGATGTTCTGTACTCCTTGGAATATGTGACTGAAAAATAGGACTTTTTTTTTTAATCTAACATGTTATATGGACAAATAATTTCAATTCTATTTTTGTGTACTTAGGTTTCTAAGTAAAAAAATGATCTTACTGAATTTATCTTGTTTCACTACTGAAACCTTGAATCTTGAACCTCAAGTGAGAAATGATTCAGTTAGATTCTACATTATTTAGTAAATTTGCTATCTTATCTTTCACTGTGCATTTCTTGAGGGGTCTCTTTACTTTGCCTTTGATCCCTTAGGTCTACTCTTCAGAAAGCAACCAGAATAATTATTTTATAAGTTAAGGCAGATCAGGGCACTCCCCTGCCCAGAATCTTCTATCACTTAACATCCCAAGAAGAACAAAATCCAAAAACTTTTGCATGACCTAACTGCCCCCAGGTAATCTGGGCCCTGACTGCCTCCCATACCTCATCTCTCACAAGTTTCTCCCTCATTCATGCCACTGCACTCCAGCTACACAGGTCTCTGGCTTTTTTCAAATGTTGAGAACCCTTCCCTCACTCCTCCTATTCCATCCTTCCATCCCCCGTCTCATTTTTTCCTTCTTCCTGAAATAGGATTCGTATAGTCACATGTCCTTAAATTCACTCAGTCTCCACTTAGAAGTCATCACTGACAACTCCCCATAAAAGAGTAATCCCTGTCATGCCACTTATCTTTTCCATCATAGTATTTACCACTCTCTACCAGTATGTATTTTTTGTCTGCTTTTTTTTGTTTGTTTTTGTTTTCAAAATGTAAGTTCTATATGGCAGGGACTTTGTTCACTGTTATGTCCTCAGTGCCAAGAATAGTTCAGTTCCTATCACACAGTTGGTGCTCAATAAATCTGAGTTTAGTGAAAGAATGAGCAGACTATTCTTTCCAGCCTTTTGGGAATACTTACTTTATTTTGATTTTGCATTTTTATTTTCTGCCCTTTGCCTTCATCAGTGTTTTCTCCTTTCCACTAGAATGTCCTAGCCCTTTCCAACACTGTTTTTACCAAACTCCTAGTCAATATTTTTTTGTTGTTAATTTGTCTCCAACTTAATCTTTTTTATATATGTTTTTCTTCCAATTTTATTGAGATATAATTGACATATAGCCCTGTATAAGTTTAACGTGTTCAGCAATAATGAGTTGACTTACACACATCATGAAATGATTATCACAATAAGTTTAGTGAACATCCACCATCACATACAGATACAAAATTAAAGAAATAGAAACAAAGTTTTTCCTTGTGATGAGAGCTCTTAGGATTTACCGTCTTAACAACTTCCATGTATGACATACAGAAGCACTCATTATGTTTATCATGTTGTACCTTACAACTCAGTGACTTGATTTGAGTCAACTTAAGGTCATGGACTCTGGAACTAGACTGCTTGAGTTCTCTCTGTGCCTGCTTTCTCATCTGTAAACTGTGAATAATTATAGTACTTTTCTCATAGGGTTGTTACGGGGTTAATTGAGTTAATAAAAATAAAAGTCTTCAGAGTAGTACCAGTCACATTTCAAGTTCAATATGAGTGGTCTTGTTTTTGCTAAAAACGAGTGAGTAGTTGCAATTTTATCCTGTTTTATTACAAAGTAAAGTACAAGTATTTTCATATTTTCAGTTTCATCTTTCAAAAAAAAATAAAAAAGAAGAGAAAGAGACTGAATCACACTCTTGCCCATTATTTACTGTGAAATTCTGTCAGTTGAGTCAGTTCCTTTCAAGGCCTTTTTCCAATACTAATATTCTCAAATAACAGAAACTTCTACTGTGTCATAAAAATGCACTGTATATTTTGTCATCTGATTATAATCTAAGTAACAATATAAATTTTCATTAATAATATATGAGTTACTGACCATTTCTCCTAACCATTTTAATGTGTAATGGTTACTGAACTTTATTCATTTATCTGCAGAATGTTCATTTAACGCCCACCTTCAACACATATGGTAGGTGCAGCTTGCAGACAGCAAATTTCTAAGAAATTAGCTAAGTACAGAAAGAAGGATATTTTAAAAGTAGCTTTATTTGAAAGAATGTTGATGAATAGAAGAGCTTTCCCTCTACAACTGGTACATCCACCAAATACACACACATGCATGCACAGGAGCACATGTCTGATGTACTTTCTAAAACTTCACATTTCTCTTTTTTGTTATTTTTTGTGTTAATTTAATTAAATAATTCAACTCTCTTAATTTTAATGCTTCTGTTCACTGATTTTTACTCTTGCTATATGAAACATACTCCTTTCAAATAGAGATTGTAGGTTTTAATCCAGTAGAGCATTTTCACTCATTACATTTCACTCAACAAATTCATAGCATGTTGTATTGTCAGGTTTTTTTGTCGGACTCTCACAATGGAGAATAAAATGAAATATAGTGTCTCACAATGGAGAATAAAATGAAATATAGTGTATTAGGAACAAATTATTGTATGTAAAAATAATCTAATGAAATAATAAACAGTTCTCTGTCAAGAAGCAGAATGAATCACAAGAAAAATTTTAAAAAGGTCAACTTAGCACCACCATTATCAGCAAGATACAATGGAAATGGTATACCTAGCCCTTAACTTGATCACAAAAGCACAATGAGGCTTTTTTTTTTAATTGAACGAAAATTGAAAGTTTCAGTAAGAATAATCACCAATAGAGGTCTGTGCAGGCTCTAAACAGGAGCCTAGGCTTCCAGACTATGAATATTATTGTAAATGTCTTAATAATAAATGAAATTGGAAGCATAGCCTTATCTTGGTCTCAAGAAGGTGGCCTATAAGACAACTTCAAGTGAGGTACTAGTCAAGACCTTCTTTTATTCCTTAGTGAAGTAAAAGCAGTAGCAAAGGGAAGAGTGTTCTGTTTTTCATTTTTTTTAATTAATTAATTTATTTATTTTTGGCTGTGTTGGGTCTTCGTTGCTGTGCGTGGGCTTTCTCTAGTTGCAGTGAGCGGAAGCTACTCTTCATTGTGGTGCAGAGGCTTCTGACTGGGTGGCTTCTTTTGTTGCAGAGCACAGGCTCTAGGCGCAGGGGTTTCAGTAGTTGTGGCTCACGGGCTCTAGAGCACAGGCTCAGTAGTTGTGGTGCATGGGCTTAGTTGCTCCACGGCATGTGGGATCTTCCTGGACCAGGGCTCGAACCCGTGTCCCCTGAATTGGCAGGTGGATTCTTGACCACTGCGCCACCAGGGAAGCCCCAAGAGTGATTTTTAATTGTGTGTATATTTATGTAAATCTAAGCCTGCTTAAATACTTCTAGGAACTGCAGACTTACTATTTCTAGTCAGGTCAGTGTAGAATAGCAGCCAGATTGCCTCAACTCTTCCTTCTCAGCGTTGCTACTTGGAAGAAATCATGGAAGACAATAAAGCCAAAACTCACTTTTCTGGTATCCCAGGGAAGTTGAGCAAGGATCAGAGCAGATAAGGCTATATGTTGCATTCACAGTTCTTACTGCCCTTACCCATGTTGCCCATGTCCAAGAGAGTAAACATCTCCAAGTGGAATAGAATAAGGAGTCAACTTTTCTCTGCTTCCACGAGAATGTACATTCTTACCTGACTATATCTTTGTTTCCTTTAATTTTTAATACTGGCAAAATTATCTGGCATATCATAACCACTGATGGTAGAAGGCATTGTAAACTGTCATTTATTCTAGAGTAACTGAACACTAAATTAAATTTCAATTTCTTTGACCTCAGTTCTTAAACATTTATTTAGTTTTATTATCTTGGAGTATTTACTTAAAAATCAATATCCTCTCAGAAACCCCTTTTTGTTCATGATATTTCCCAGAGAAATGTACAAGTGCAGAAGCAGCCTTCAAAATTTTAGTTTACTTCACTGTTTTAAAAAGAATTCTATGAAGAATGACATATATCCCTTTAGGAATGTAAAATAAATAATTTTGTATAATTAACAACTTGTTTTCTTAAAGCTTAGTAAAAGAGGGACTGCTAAAGAATTAATTACTCATGTTTAATTTACAACCAATTTATGCAAATGTTGCTTATAATTAGAAATGTGTAAGATAAGTATGTACTTCAAATGCAAATGTGGAAAGTTGAGCTAAATTCTCCTGGGGCCAGTATTAATTCTCAGATACTATTACATATCTTTTTCTTCTCTTTGCTGCTGCAAAGGACGAAATGATTTCTTAGTATTGGAAGAGGTCTTTACACATTGCTGTTATTACCAGGAAGTAACTTAAGCAAAAATAATCAGACTCATTCTATTTTAAGAGAGATTTGTTCAGCCTCTGCCTCTCTAACTATGCCTGATCAGATGACTGCATTTCTTTGTATTTTCAGCATTATGTGGAGGAGATGTTAGAGGGCCTAGTGGAACAATCTTATCACCTGGTTACCCGGAATTTTATCCAAATTCTCTGAATTGTACGTGGACTGTTGATGTAACCCATGGAAAAGGTAATTTGCCTCATACAATGATAATGGGCTATCTTCTGAATTTTCATTGCATCTATTTTTATTTCATTGTCCTTTACAATGTCATTTTGCATGAGCAAAACCAGATCAGTACTAAAATATGCTAACACAAAATTCAATTTGAATAACGGCAGCAGAGGATTATATTTACTTTTCTATAGTATTATACTCATGTTTTTGTCAGAATGGTAATACGAGATATTTATTTTCTTTTGATATATTAAACTAATGTTATTTGGAATTTTCATATCAACAGAATCTCAAACAGGATGGCTTTTGTCTCTGGCACAGTGGGTCGATTTCAAAAGTTCAAAGGGGAATAGGAAGATACTCTGAAGTGCTGAACCAATTGTAAAGCAAACAGTACATGTTTATATACACTCGTTTTTAAAATGTTTATCATTATTTATTATAGCTATATTTCCTGTGTAAATTTATAACCATTCTAGAAATATCTGTCTCAAATTTTCTGTCAGAACTGCAGTTATATCTCACATAATTGAATGAGAGTATAAAATTGCACTATGCATATGGTAGATGTTAATAAATGTCCTTTGAACAAATAAATGAAATTCCTTGTAGTACTAAGTATGGTTCATTCGTGCAATACAACCCAAATAGTATATTAGCAATATAAGTGGTTAAGGCAAAAACTTGACACTGGGAAAATGGGCATTCTAATATATCAAAGTGAAAATGGATGAAAATTATTTGCCTGAAAAAATCTACATGCTAATCTTTTTAAAAAGAGTTAATTTATTCATGATAAAAACTGCTTTGGAGAAGTAGTTTTGGTTTTAGCTCTATTCTTATATTATTCTTATTGGTTTTTACTATTACATTGTACTTATTAACTTTACTATAGAAGATCTAAAATAACCCCACCCACAAAATCCTAGCAATGAGAAGATGATATTACAATTTTAAAAATTAAAGCTTTATTTAATAATTTGAATTCATTGTGTTTTTTACACAATGTGTTTTTACACCCCTGTTCAACTATGTGAGATATATCTGCAGTTCTGATAGAATATTTGAGATACAAATGAAGTTTGCCTTTATTAAAATTATACATCCTTTTATTGACAGTGAGGATTATATAAGGATTGTTAGTTTAATGAAGTTAAATATAATTGGGAAAAAAATGCTGTTAAAATGAGTATTGTGGAATTGTACAGAAGGAATGAGGTAGAAGACTTTGTAAACTGTCATTTTTGTTGTTCTCCATAATGGAAGACTCTTTGCTGGAAGTTAACCAAAGCACCCAGTGTTATTATTTCAGTGTGTAGTGGATTAATGGAGTTTAAAATAAGCTTCCTTGTATTATACAAGAAAATGGAGGGCTATGTACTGCTTGCTATGTAAATAGAGGTTTAATTAACACTTAAGGTTTTACATCTTCACAGATTGCAAGTGTTAATTAAATCTGTATTTACATGGCAAGAAATGCAGATTATATGCTTTTCTTTTACGAGCCAACAAAATTGTTTGGAAGTACAACTATTCCAAAGTGTAGCCAAAGTTATGTGAAGGATAATCTCTTAAAGTTTGGAGAAATTGTCAAGGTAATATAATTTAACCTCTCACCCAGCACACGCAGATGCGCACATGCACACACACACATGTGTCAATATGTCACCCCCTCAAGGTCATAGTTAGTGTCATGACTAACTAAAACCTAGATATTCATGATATTTTGACTTCAAGCCCAAGTTTTTTCTTATATTTCTGTAACAAAAATTGCCTTAAAGGCTTCTTGAATTATCACTTTTATGAGAAGGTACTATGATGTTGAAACCACTGATTTTTTCTCACTATTCTTCAACACTCATTGCCGTATTAAGATTGTATGTCTTTGCCTGTCCACTTCTTCCTGAAATGTCTATCCCAGGGTTGCTATTCCACAAACATCTGTTCACTTTTGAAGGTCGTTGCCTTCAGAAGCCTCTGCTGATACCTTTGACAAACTACCTCTATTTCTATGCTCCTATATTGACTCACATTAATCACTTTTATAGCACTTAGCATAATGTTTGAACTTCTATTTTATGTATCTTTTTCCCTCAGATAGACCATGAGTTATTTACGATCTTCTAATTTTTTTTTATATTCCATAATGCCTATAATATAGTAGGTTCTTAGTATCATATTCTTATTTGGATTAATTGACCTTCAGCAGAAGGTCTTAAATTGTTTTGCTGCAGTGAAAACAGATTTTATTGCTTAAACTGTAATCTGATAAACAGAGGCTTACTTTTATAAAGTCGCTGACTAGGACAGAGTGACATGAAACCAATTAACTTTCATGTTGAAGGATTAAACAATAATGATTGCTGAGTACTTCCTCTGTGAAAGCACTGTGCCAAGTCATCCCCTATATTGTCTCATTTAAACTTCAAGACAACCCTATTAGGACCCCATTTTTCAAATGGAGAAAGTGTGTCTCAGAAAGACTATGTATGTAATACTTGACAATGGGCTTATTCATCACTATCTAACAGAATTTTTAATTTTCCCAAGTACTAATTCAGTGCATATCAGAACAACTGCATTTTTCTAAGGAAAACATGCATAATGAATTTCTTCTTCTTTTTTTTCCATCTGTTCTTGTATTACCTGCCTAGTTTTTCTTAGTTTTAGTCTCTGATTGAAATCAAATTGACTTAATCTGAATTTCCATTCATTATTTTGTAAACTTAGGTATCAGTTAATCTAGATGGCAGAGCATCTTCTCCTTGTCACATTGACACCTCATTCTCATTTACATCTGTCTAGTGTCAATTACCACATTTACACTGAAGAACATTTGAAAGACTGATTTAATTTCTGGACCCCTCCTAAAAAAGGCTCATTGTGGAGAGAGAGAGAAAAAAAGAAGGGTTATTTATTTATTTTTTTTGCAGTACGCGGGCCTCTCACTGTTGTGGCCTCTCCCGTTGCGGAGCACAGGCTCCGGACGCGCAGGCTCAGCGGCCATGGCTCACGGGCCCAGCCGCTCTGCAGCATGTGGGATCTTCCCGGACCGGGGCACGAACCCGTGTCCCCTGCATCAGCAGGCGGACTCTCAACCACTGCGCCACCAGGGAAGCCCCAACTCTATGTGTTTTACTGATATAGTTTATAAGTCTAATTTTCATCTTTTCCTTAATAGGTGTGCAGTTCAATTTTCATACCTTTCATTTGGAAGACCATCATGACTACTTACTGATCACAGAGAATGGTAGTTTTACCCAACCACTGGCACGCCTGACTGGTTCAGAACTTCCTTCCACAATCAATGCTGGTCTCTATGGAAATTTTAGGGCTCAGCTGCGCTTCATTTCAGATTTTTCAATATCATATGAAGGATTCAATATTACATTCTCTGGTAAGAAAACAAGTTTAAAAATCAGATTTTTAAAAGTATGAGCATAACTTTTGTTATGTATGACAAAACAGAGAGAGAAAAAAAGAGAAAGGAAATAAAGAAGAAAACAAAGAAATTATCTGCCAACAAATTTTAATGAAACTTTGAAATGCCTTGAAGACTGTCTATAGTAATATATTAAAGGGAACCTTTAAACAATAGCAAAAAATAAATCAATTCATTAAAAAATTTAATAGAAATACAATAAATACATTTCTTTAACTTGCATCCTGCAGAATTCTAACAGAGAAAAACTTGCTAAAATGACAGTTGAACTTAAAATGGAAATTCATACATATATTTAAAGCTTCAATTAGGCCATAAATGAAATGTTAGTTAAACCAGTGATATTCTAGTTTTGTGTTTCAGAAAAAGGCATAGTTTATAGGCCAAGATTAAGACAAGCTTAATTTACTCATTTGCAACTAGATGATATAGAAACAAGTTAATATGGTTATTCTTTTATTCTAGAATAACCTCATCTGTAGGCAACATTATAACTTGGATTACAGGAAAAAAATTATAAGACCAAAGTGAATAAAAAGGTATTCTTATTAGTTCTACTTTCTAGTTAATTGGAGTAGTGAAAGAGAATACAGAAACAAATTAATAAGTAAATCTTATGCCAACCTACTAACATTAAATTTATAATATTACAATTATACATAATTTTATAAATAATATATAATTTATATAAATAAAATCATAAAAATACTAACCTCATCCTTCAACAGTTATTCTAGTATTTACATGAAAATACTTGTCTTCTAAAATAATTAATGTATTTCATAGTGAATAGCAAATGAGCATAATCAATTTTAACCTAGAATGTTAAAAGTATATCCAAATAATTTTTTTAAACAATAAAATGATAGCTCATCAATGTGAAACAATCCCTCTTGTTCTCCACTGCAATTACATACTAAGCATGTGCTCTGGAAATATTTTTAGATAAGCTACTTCTTCTTAGGACTGTATATAAATTATAATATTGTTGTTTAATTAACTCTACTCTCTCATACCCTGAAGAGTGTTTAACTGTTCATTTTCATGGTGTTCATTCATTGCTTGAGGAAGTTTTCTTGTATAAATCTATAATATACAATTTTCAGTTTATGAGCACTTCAGTCTTACATAAACCCTTGCATCTGAAGTGACATGTTTTTCAGAATATGGATGAATTGAATTTCTTGTATACTAGAGGCACAAGAGCCTTTGTCATTTAGACTATAACCATTAAGTAAAAGTCATTTCAAAATGCAAATAATTTCATTCTAAATGGCATTTTGCATTTGAAAATATGAATCTATTATGCCATTATTATAAGTCAAAAATCTATGAAATGGAAATATTTCTAATGCAGAAGAAAAAATACAAGATAAATAGCTACATTTTCAATGTATCACTCAGAAGGTGACATTTTCTCATCTGTATTGCATTTCACACATAAGAGTATTCATTAAATTAGTAGACCTTTCACAAAAGAAGAAAATTATGTGTGCCATCAGCATATACCCATAATTTTACATATAGTAACTTTAAAAATGTATGGCTGGCCCTAAAAGCATCCATTTTGCAAATAAGAACATACCCTTAAAGGTTACTACTAACATTTTCTTTGTTCTCTTCATCCAATTACAGAGTATAATCTGGAGCCTTGTGAAGATCCTGGAATTCCTCAATATGGTAACCGAATTGGGTTCAGCTTTGGGGTTGGTGACACTCTGGCCTTCTCATGCTCATCAGGTTATCGTCTGGAAGGGACGCCAGAGATCATCTGTCTTGGTGGCGGTCGACGAGTGTGGAGTGCACCTCTGCCAAGGTGTGTGGGTACGTGGTCAGCTGCTTTCATTTGCTTGTATGTGTAGTCACTGTCCATGGAGTTGCATGGTTATACACCCTTCGTTTTTTAATAATCTGTTGAATTTCTTCATTTCTTTCATATTAGTTATTTCAGTGTTTTTTCCACTTGGCAATCTGGTATACCTCAATTACCTTCTCAACTGTTCTATTCAACCAACCATGCTTCTAAATTTGTTTTCAGATGATGAGAATAAGGAATGAATAGCTAGACAGATAGATAAATAGGTAGATGACAGAATCATATTTTGAGAGCTTACAGAAAATTGCATTCTTGTATTCTGTTAATAGATGATTTCCTATGACTTCCAACTGAAATTTTGACAATATTTTATAACATAGAATTAACATGTAGGAAACATGATTACAAGGGAAAATAATAGATAATTTAAGGACCATCAAGGCAAGTATTGACTCAGTATGTGCCATCTATAGAATTAATCTGTTATGATAGATGAATTAAAATGGGAATTCATTTCACGTGAGATAAAGAATTGCAATAATTAAAATATTGAAAGTTTGGAGCAACACCTCAACCTTTGGAAATGAATATTTTGACTGATAAATTAAAATAAAAAATCTGTAGAGAAAATGAAGGACTTTTCACTAGGACTTAAAGTCATTTTTATTTATATTAGGAAATAGAGAGGCAAGAATTTCTTTAGGTCATCACCCATTCAGTGATTATCAGTACTCATTTTTACAATAGAACAAGATTCAAAAGATCATTTTATTATTTCATAAAGCTCTTAAAACTCTCAAAAGCATTTAATTTGAATTTACTTGTAAATTTAATGGTGGGTCACAGATCTTTGTAAGTTATAATATGCTACAAAATCAGGCAAATTGGTAAAGATTTGATCTGTGGTTTAAGAATTTGTCCTTTTTTTCTTCTTTTAATGGAGGCAATATACCCCACAGATGAAAATGCAAATGGAGAAGAGGATACTCTATATGACTTATTCAGTATATTGTCCACTGTTTAGAATGTGGTGGGAATACCTGTGGATCCCCAAATCTAGTAAAAAAAATTTGATCTTTCAAGTTAATAAGTTTTATAGTGATGAGATTGTTTTCACAGCCCCTAAGCATTATATAACAGACAAGCTGATATTCAACAGGTGAAATTTCTTTTTAAAAATCATAGGCTTTTATAGAAATGGCACAAGCAGCCACAGAGCCTGGGAGGTGATAAGTAGTCATACTCTCAGAGCATCTTTTCCAGGAAGACATATATAGTCCTTCTGTTTTGTTTTTATGTTTGGGGTTTTGGTTTTTTTTGTTTTTTCTGCTGTTGCCAGATTTGAAATTCCCCTCCTTATCTGAATTGCTCCCATTTCCATTTTTCTTTGGTGTGAATATTAATGAGAATCTTGGGAATAGTCCAAGTGAAGGCTCCAGAGTGCCTGGGTTTATATCCTGGTCATTTGATATTGGGTTAATTCACTTTTCTAAACTTCACTTTTCTCATCAGCAAAATGGTTACAACATTTTGTTAATGTTAGTTATGAGGGTTAAAGAGATTAGCCATGCCAGTCAGACACCTAATACAATCCCTGGAATATAGGAGGGGTTCAGAATTTAGATGCTGTTATAACTCTTATTATATTGAGAATAATCTGCCTATCCAACTCGCTGATCTAGTTTATAAAACCAATTATAGTACGGAATGAATTCCATGTTATAAAACACCAACCTTTATGAGGGTCTACCTGGCTCTTTTATATATGTATTTACCTCATTTAATTCTTACTGTAATTCCGTTATTGTTATTCCCCCCATTTTTCATCAGAAGAACCTAAGTCTTAGAGATTTTCAACAACTTGCCCAAGATCGTCAAGGTTGTATGTGGCAGAACCGTGATTTGTATACAGTGTAACTATTCATATGAACAGATGCAGTTTTAGCAATGCTAGTTTATTTGGACAGATTTTATCTCTTCTTAGATTCTTTGTGCTTTTCACTTCATCTATCTCTAAAGCCAATTCTCTAGTACATACTTGTTTAAAAACATCATTTGGTACTCAGCATCGCCAGGCTCATAGAAAGCTTATGTTACAGACAGTGGCCAAATTATGAGTAGGTTGTATTCCAAAATTTTGTTTCTGCTTCAGTTATTTGGAATCTAGGTGGTTTTTCCTTGGTACAAGTTTGCAAACAGTGCATTCCCAGAACAAATCATAGATGAGACTTAAAATTTTGTGTCATGTGTAAAACTAATACTAACATTTACTAAAATGACTTACATATACCTAGGTTATGTAAGAATGTGCCTGACTCTGGACATAAGGCAACTGAGAAAGCAATTTTTGGAAACTTACTTTTTGTTTATTTTTTACTATATGTTTAATTTTGATCCTATATTTAGTGTGTAAATTGGTTAGTGTCTTTCAATCTCTGTTGGTAGAATTTGGTGAAATTTACCTTAATTCTAGATGTTAGATGAATAATAAATAATGTTTTCATTTAAGCAATTTCCTGAGAAACCTCTGCATTTATGTTTTAAGGTAATATTTTAACAAAATGAGACAATATAATAACACCATAATATTGTCTTTACAGTCTATAAAAGATTATATTATGTACCATTCCAAAAATCCACCTATGCTTTGAAAGTAGGTTTAGAATAATGATTTTATCAGTGAAGATACAATGTCTATAAAACACGCAAGGTTTCACACAAACTCAGGGGCATAGCCATGCCTAGCACAAGTTCTGAGGCCCAGGCTTGCGCTCCATTAACAAAAGCACACCGCTGTCTTTGACTGGCAGCTTCAATAAAGTTGAGAGGGAATCTGGTCTTAATTACAGTTGATACATGGCTTCAGAAAACTCCTTAGGCTGTCCTCTATTTCAATCAGAGGAAATTTCTTCTATTGTGACCCATTTATCGGGGGTTACTTAAGTGCAGGGAAATTTTTAATTTTAAATTATTTTGTTGAAGTATAGTTGACATACAATATTATATTAGTATGAGGTGTACAACATAGTGATTTAACATTTATATGCTTACAGATTGATCACCACGATAAGTCTTGTAGCCATCTGTCACCATACACATTTATTGCAATATTCCTTATGCTGTACATTGCATCCCTGTGCCTTATTTGTTTTATAACTGGAAGTCTGTACCTCTTAAACCCCTTCACCTATTTTTCCCACCCCCTCCCCCTGGCAGCTGCCAGTTTGTTCTTTGTATCTATGATTCTATTTCTGTTTTGGTTTGTTTGTTTGTTTTATTTTTTAGATTCCACGTATAAGTGAAATCATATGGTGGTTGTTTTTTTCTCTCTGACTTATTTCACCTAGCATAATACCCTCTAGGTCCATCCACGTTGTTGTAAGTGCAGGGAAATTTGTAGAGGTGGGAGAGGAATCTTGATACCAGTAGAGATTGTAACACCCACTGAGTAACAGGGATTCTTCTAAGAAGTGGCCTCCATTGCAGGAAGATAGTTCATATTTACTTTTCAGCCTTTCCTAAGCTATGTGATCTTTGGAAAATTGTTCAGATCTCTCTCCTGCCAAGTTTTCTCAAATGTAAAATGTGGATAATTACATCCATAGTGCAAGACAGCTTACAGCTCTAAGCAATAAAAGATACGTAAATCATCTAATGTACCACTCAACAAGTGACACTTGCTCAACAAACCTTAGTCCCTTTTCCTTATGCCTGCAACTCTCTTTACCACCATTCCGTTCTCCCAAGGGCCATGATGACTGAGTGGTGAAGAGTGATTTTCACCAACCAGCAAGAGAGGAAAGGGAAGAAGAAAAGGAGGAGATGAAAAAGTTTTAGTGTGCCATCAGCAGCTGAGTACTTCATACATGTAATCTCATTTACTACTTAGTGATCAAGATGAGAGTTTTACCTTTTAAAAATACATATATATAATTATGTTTTACATTTTGAAAAAGATAAAAATAATAGGTAAATGATATTTCAGTGGATATATTTTATATTTAAATGATTATCCTGTAGCTCCACATTTCTGTGGATATGGATATCTGGTCACATTTTTAAGTTGCAATCAAATTTCCAAAAAGAAGGTATACAAAAGTTGATTACTTTGAAAATGAGAAACACTGACTTGTTTTTGGTCAAAAAATAAGTACCTGATTTCCCTTTCTAAAGTTCACATTACAAAAAACACAGGCATTCCCATTGTCATCTTTCTAAATAAAAAGAACAAAACCCAAAAAACTTGCATGTCTTCATTAAGCTTCCAAACATACCAGGAACCATGCCAGGTCATGTTGCAAATAAACTAGGAGCTAATGAAAACATTTTGTTTTGGAAAGTAAATTAGCAAGTTAAATATTAGTAATGATTTGTCTTTACGCAAGATTCCACACATTTTAAGAAGTCCATACGTTTTGAAGTCATTTTAAAGACATTAATTCATTCATCCTTATAGTCTATTTAACACATCTACTTCTATTTCTAATTTTGTGTCATCAATTTTTTATCTGACCTTGGAAAAGTAACAACATCTTGCCTTAATCATGAGTGAAATGAGAAAAATGATAACTCTACATTACACATCTACATATTTTTCTCAGTTTTCTAACTTTCTAGATGATATATACTGATGGTTACTTATTATTTAGTTTTAAAATGAATGTCAAAAATAAGGGAAACAGGTGAAACGTACATAGGGACTCTCTATACTATCATTATAACCTCTTTGTAAATCTAAAACTATTCTAAAATGAAAATTTTATTAAAAATTCAAAACAAGAAAGGATAAATTGCACTTGAAGAGACAGTTCATCTTTAAACAAAAATTCTGTTTATTTCATCTCAACCTCTGAACTCCCTATACTAAAATTACATACCTCAGATACCCACACATGTATGTCAAATATGACTGATTTATCAAGTTAGTCACCATTGTAGATATAAAGTGCTGTAGAAAGCAAATTATGATTAAGAGATTTCACCAGCTCTCAGACACTACCACTAATTAGTTGGGTGACTTTAAGCAAGCATCTTAATTTTCTGTGCTTTTCTTTCCTGGAAAGGATAACACCAATATGAGTTCTGCTCAACCCAAATACTTCTTGTAAATATAACAAAAAATAATAGATAGAAAGTTTCCTTTAATAAATTACATACACAAATGTATATTTATATTTTTCTTATATAATTGAGTGAGTGCATTGATTTCTTGATTTGACAATATAAAAAAATCTATAATATCATAATAACTTATACTTTGATGCTTTATAGTTTTTTTTAATACTTTCCTGCTTCCAAGCTTCTGAAGTAAGCAGAGGGGGTATTATTCCTACTTTACAGCTGAAAAAAATGCTGTTACAGAAAGGTTATAAGTAATCAGTGGAAGGTTATGCCAGAAACCAAGTTTCAAACATTTTAGATTGGTGTTGTGGTATACCAGGAGGCATTTCTTTATTACCTTATTTATTGATGCACTATTTTTAAAGACTACCATTTTTTATGGAATAGACCACGGATGAGTAAACATTTTTTTTTTTCTATAAATGCTAGATAGTAAATACTTCAGGCTTTGTGGTCCACACAGTTTCAATGACAACTACTAAATTCTGCCATTGCATTGTGAAAGCAACAATAGATAATACACAAATGAATAAATGTGTCTGCTTTCCAAAAAACTTTATCTACAAAATCACTGCAACAGGCTGGATGTGGCCCGCAGGTCATAGTTTGCTTATCTCTTCAGCAGATTTACCAAGCTTAGTCAACTTAAATATCCCCTTTGATCTGGAAATTTACTAGTCATTCATCTCTAAGGAAAAAGAAAAGATCCTTTTCCCATTCTCTATTTTTTTCGTTGTGGGTTCTTTTCATTAAAGCAGCACATAATTCACTTATTTCTAAGGGATTTCTAATGGTTTTTTTAAAATCTTTTTTTAAACATATTTATTTGACTATAATTGCTTTACAATGGTGTGTTAGTTTCTGCTTTATAAAAAGTGAATCAGTTATACATACACATATGTCCCCATATCTCTTCCCTCTTGCATCTCCCTCCCTTCCACCCTGCCTATCCCACCCCTCTAGGTGGTCACAAAGCACCAAACTGATCTCCCCGTGCTATGCGGCTCTTTCCCACTATCTATTTTACCTTTGGTAGTGTATATATGTCCATGCCACTCTCTCAACTTGTTCCAGCTTACCCTTCCTCCTCCCCTTAACCTCAAGTCTATTCCCTAGTAGGTCTACGTCTTTATTCCCATCTTGCCCCTAGGTTCTTCATGACCAGTTTTTTTTTTTCCTTTTAGATTCCATATATATGTGTTAGCGTATGGTATTTATTTTTCTCTTTCTGACTTACTTCACTCTGTATGAAAGACTCTAGGTCCATCCACCTCACTACAAATAACTCAATTTGTTTTTTTTTTTTTTACATCTTTATTGGAGTATAATTGCTTTACAATAGTGTCTTGGTTTCTGCTTTATAACAAAGTGAATCAGTTATACATATACATATGTTCCCATATCTCTTCCCTCTTACATCTTCCTCCCTCCCACCCTCCCTATCCCACCCCTCCAGGCAGTCACAAAACACCTAGCTGATCTCCCTGTGCTTTGCGTGGCTGAGTAATACTCCATTGTATATATGTGCCACATCTTCTTTATCCATTCATCTGTTGATGGACACTTAGGTTGCTTCCATGTCCTGGCTATTGTAAGTAGAGCTGCAATGAACATTTTGGTACATGACTCTTTTTTAATTATGGTTTTCTCAGGGTATATGCCCAGTAGTGGGATTGCTGGCTTGTATGGTAGTTATATTTTTAGTTTTTTAAGGAACCTCCATACTGTTCTCCTAGTAGTGGGATTGCTGGGTCATATGGTAGTTCTATTTGTAGTTTTTTAAGGAACCTCCATACTGTTCTCCATAGTGGCTGAACCAATTTACATTCCCATCAACAGTACAAGAGGGTTCCCTTTTCTCCACACCCTCTCCAGCATTTATTCTTTGGAGATTTTTTGATGATGGCAATTCTAACTGGTGTGAGGTGATACCTCATTGTACTTTTGATTTGCATTTCTCTAATGATTAATAATGTTGAGCATTCTTTCATGTGTCTGTTGGCAATCTGTATATCTTCTTTGGAGAAATGTCTATTTAGGTCTTCTGCCCATTTTTGGATTGGGTTGTTTGTTTTTTTGATATTGAGCTGCATGAGATGCTTGTAAATTTTGGAGATTAGTCCTTTGTTAGTTGCTTCATTTGCAAATATTTTCTCCCATTCTGAGGGTTGTCTTTTCGTCTTGTTTATGGTTTCCTTTGCTGTGCAAAAGCTTTTAAGTTTCATTAGATCCCATTTGTTTATTTTGGGGTTTATTTCCATTTCTCTAGGAGCTGGGTCAAAAAGGATCTTGCTCTGAATTATGCCATACAGTGTTCTGCCTATGTTTTCTTGTAAGAGTTTGATGGTGTCTGGCCTTACATTTAGGTCTCTAATCCATTTTGAGTTTATTTTTGTGTATAGTGTTAGGGAGTGTTCTAATTTCATTCTTTTACATGTAGCTGTCCAGTTTTCCCAGCACCACTTATTGAAGAGGCTGTCTTTTCTCCACTGTATATTCTTGCCTCCTTTATCACAGATAAGGTGACCATATGTGTGTGCGTTTATCTCTGGGCTTTCTTTCCTGTTCCATTGATCTATATTTCTGTTTTTGTGCCAGTACCATACTGTCTTGATTACTGTAGCTTAGTAGTATAGTCTGAAGTCAGGGAGCCTGATTCCTCCAGCTCTGTTTTTCTTTCTCAAGATTGCTTTGGCTATTCAGGGTCTTTTGATTTTCCATACAAATTGTGAAATTTTTTGTTCTAGTTCTGTGGAATATGCCAGTGGTAGTTTGATAGGGATTGCATTGAATCTGTAGACTGCTTTGGGTAGTAAGTCATTTTCACAGTGTTGATTCTTCCAATCCAAGAACATGGTGTATCTCTCCATCTATTGGTATCATCTTTAATTTCTTTAATCAGTGTCTTATACTTTTATGCATATAGGTCTTTTGTCTCCTTAGGTAGGTTTATTCCTAGATACACTATTCTTTTTGTTTCAGTGGTAAATGGGAGTGTTTTCTTAATTTCACTTTCAGATTTTTCATCAGGAGTGTATAGGAATGCAAGAGATTTCTGTGCATTAATTTTGTATCCTGCTACTTTACCAAATGTATTGATTAGCTCTAGTAGTTTTCTGGTAGCATCTTTAGGATTCTCTATGTATAGTCTAATGTCATCTGCAAACAGTGACAGCTTTACTTCTTCTTTTCCGATTTGGATTCCTTTTATTTCTTTTTCTTCTCTGATTGCTATGGCTAAAACTTCCATACCTATGTTGAATAATAGTGGTGAGAGTGGGTAACCTTGTCTTGTTCCTGATCTTAGTGGAAATGGTTTCAGTTTTTCACCATTGAGGATGATGTTGGCTGTGGGTTTGTCATATATGGCCTTTATTATGTTGAGAAAAATTCCCTCTATGCCTACTTTCTGGAGGGTTTTTATCATATATGGGTGTTGACTTTTGTCCAAAGCTTCTCTGCATCTATTGAGATGATCATATGGTTTTTCTCCTTCAATTTGTTAATATGGTATATCACGTTGATTGATTTGGCGTGTTTCTCCTTGGATTTATCCTGTATGGGACTCTCTGTGCTTCCTGGACTGATTAACTATTTCCTTTCCCATATTAGGGAAGTTTTCAACTGTAATCTCTTCAAATATTTTCTCAGTCCCTTTCTTTTTCTCTTCTTCTTCTGGGACAGCTATAATTCAAATGTTGGTGCATTTAATGTTGTCCCAGAGGTCTCTGAGACTGTCCTCAATTCTTTTCATTCTTTTTTCTTTATTCTGCTCTGCAGTAGTTATTTCCACTATTTTATCTTCCAGGTCACTTATATGTTCTTCTGCCTCACTTATTCTGCCATTGATCCCTTCTAGAGAATTTTTAATTTCATTTATTGTGTTGTTCATCTCTGTTTGCTCTTTTTTTCTTCTAGGTCCTTGTTAAACATTTCTTGTATTTTCTCCATTCTATTTCCAAGATTTTTGATCATCTTCACTATCATTATTCTGAATTCTTTGTCACATAAACTGCCTATTTCCTCTTCATTTGTTAGGTCTGTTGGGGTTTTATCTTGCTCCTTCATCTGCTGTGAGTTTCTCTGTCTTCTCATTTTGCTTAACTTACTGTATTTGGGGTCTCCTTGTTACAGACTGCAGATTCGTAGTTTCCGTTGTTTTTGGTGTCTGTCCCCAGTGGCTAAGTTTGGTTCAGTGTGTTGTGTAGGCTTCCTGGTGGAGGGGACTAGTGCCTGTGTTCTGGTGGATGAGGCTGGATCTTGTCCTTCTGGTGGGCAGGTCCATGTCTGTTGGTGTGTTTTGGGGTGTCTGTGGCCTTATTATGATTTTAGGCAGCCTCTCTGCTAATGGATGGGGTTGTGTTCCTGTCTTGCTAGTTGTTTGGCATAGGGTGTCCAGCACTGTAGCTTGCTTGTCATTGAGTGGAGCTGGGTCTAGGTGTTGAGATGGAGATCTCTGGGAGATTTTCACTGTTTGATATTATGTGGAGCTGGGAGGTCTCTTGTGGATCTGTGTTCTGAACTTGGCTCCCACCTCAGTAGCACAGCCCAGATGTCTGGCTGGAGCACCAAGAGCCTGTCCTTTACACGGCTCAGAATTAAAGGGAGAAAAGATAGAAAGAAAGAAAGAAGATAAAAGAAAGTTATTAAAATAAAAAAATTAAGAATAATTATTAAGAAAAAATAAATTTTTAAGTAATAATAAAGAAACAAAATGGACATGCAGAACCCTAGGACAAATGGTAAAAGTAAAGGTATACAGACAAAATCACACACAGTGAAGCATACACATACACACTCACAAAAAGAGAAAAAGGGAAAAGAATATATATATATCATTGCTCCCAAAGTCCAACTCCTCAATTTGGGATGATTCATTGTCTATTCAGGTATTCTACAGATGCAGGGTACATCAAGTTGATGGTGGAGATTTAATCCAGTTCTCCTGAGGCTGCTGGGAGAAATTTCCCTGCATTTCTCATGTTTTTACAGAAAGAGTGGTA
>NW_006796614.1:440026-452278 GCF_000442215.2 Lipotes vexillifer | reverse complement strand
AGAGTGTTAGGTGTGTGTGTGTGTGTGTGTGTGTGTGTACACTGATGCAATTTATGGGTAACCTAATTCACAACCATCTCCAGATCCTTTCATATACCCAAATCTCTTCTGAGTACCAAGTCCATATTCCCAGCTGTGCACTGGCCCTCTCCACATGGATGGCCTCCCACAAGCACACCGACTTCACACTCCAAAACAGAACTCATTATCTCTTCCACCAAGTCAGCTCTCCCTTCTGCACTCCTTCATTCAGATATGGCATCATTCTCATCCAGTCATTCAGGCTAGAAACTGTGTCATCTTTTACTTCCTCCTCTCTCTCTTTCTCTCTATCCATATTGGAAAGTCACTGAGACCTACTACCAAAAGCTATTGCTCAAATTTACCACCATTTCCATTCTCATTACCCTTATTTTAGTCCAGCTCTTATTAGTCCTCATAAACATTACAGCTCAATAATGATAACGTGTGCTAGGCATTGTGTTAAACAATATATATGTTTCCCTTTATATATTCCTTTTAGAAACCATTTGAGAGAATGTTATTATCCCATTTTATAAACTAGCCAGATTAATTATTTAGGTTGGTAAAGAGCATGAAGTCAGCTTTTTTCTGATTCCAGCTCATGTTTTCTCAATTACATGTATAATCCTACTATATCATCTCTTCTTTGCTAGCCGGACTTCCTGTTTCCAAATTTCCCTCATCTAATTTATCTTCAATAGCATTACTAATTATATTCTTTTTTATAGATGAGTAACAAATTACCACAAATTTAGCAGTTTAAAACAGCACATTTACTTTCTCTTGGTTTCTGCGGTTAGCGAGTATGGGTGTGGTTTAACTGGGTCCTCTCTTAGGGTCTCACAAGGCTGTAAGCAAGATGTTGACCAGGGCTGAATTCTCACCCAAGGTTCAGTATTCTCTTCCAAATTCACATTGTTATTGGAAGTAATCAGTTCTTTGTGGTTACAGGACTGAGAGCTTCAGTTCTTTGCTCAATTCCTAGGGACCATCCACAGTTCCTTGCCATGTGAACTTCCCTAGCTCAGATGCTTCCTTCATCAAAACATCAAGGAAAGTCTGTCCAGTGAGTCTCTAGCAAGATGCAGTTTTGCATAATGCTATAAAATCACAGGAGTAATGAGAAGCAAGTCTCAGGTCCCACTTAACTCAAGGGGAGGGTACTGTACTAAGGCATGAATGCCAAAAGGTGGGTATAATGGGAGGTTCACCTTAAAGTTGACACCAGGTAACCTTAGAAAGATCAGATCATCTGTCTATTCCCTGCATAAATCAGTAGGTGATTTCTCATGCCTATTAGATACAGTTGAAATTCCAGAGTCCCTTCTTAGGTTGGCTTTACTGCCCTCTTTATAGTCATTCCCCTCTATGCATCCTGGAATACATTGACAAGATGCTACATGCCATTCCCAAACACACCAAGCACTTTCTACATTTTAATATGCTAAGGATGTGTTGAGGTCTACTCTATATGCAAATGATCAAACTCTCACTTGTGTTGGCACAAGCAAACAAATAATGTGTTTATCTCTAAGAAGGTACATGCAAAGATACAGTGAGAGAAAGCACTGAAAGCATTGTTCAGTGGCTGGAGGAGGCTTTGCATTTTAATCTGTTGAGCTGTTATTTCTACCACCATACCGTAGATAAAGATGCCATTATCTCTTATTATTTAGTTATTATTGTAGTAGCCCAAACAGACTCTAGTCTCCATTCTTGTCCCTTTTCCCCAAACTAAATAGTAGAGTCAGAATGAACTTGCTATGATACAAATTTGATGATGTCACCCTCTTGTTTAAAATTCTACCATTGTTCTCCATTGCCCTCAAATTAAATTCTGAATGTTACCCTCTTACTCCTATCCACCCCATAAATTCACCTAAATGATTTATTCTTCAGACTCATCTTATTTACCCATCATAATATGAAGCCTTTCTTGACCTTCAAAAAGTGTTGGATGTCCTTCCTACAGGCTGCATGTGCTTTTCTGTATTTACCCTTTCTGGGATTCATAATGCTGTATTGAATTGCGTTTTTATCTATATCAGTGTTTAGCATATAGAAAGCTTTCAGTAAACTTGTTGAGTTGATAAAGAAATGAATATATAATAGGGGCAAAGCTCCTTTATTTTTACATTATCAATTTACTAATTTTAACATAAACAAAGCTGTACTCCAAAGGTACTCTATTCAGCCTAACACCAATAAAGGACTATAATTACCTTTTCAGCCTGGACCATCACACTATTCCTTAGTCTATAATGCATTTGCTATGTGGATATTAACACAGAACCCCTCAAGTCTAATAAGTAAATCAACCAACCAATGAACAATAAATAAATTTATCTTTTTTTGTTTCTATCATAATTTTAAGCTCTAAGAGGAGGCTGATAGTTATGATAGAAACAAAAAAGATAAATTTATAAAAATTGAATATGGTGAAAAAATATTGTACCTCATATCTATATATATGGAATAAATCTTTCCCAATATGTAGTGAAATTCAGAGCTCAACAAGGAGACTGGCTGACTTTTTTTTCCTCCTAATGGAATGAAAAGGAAGGGAAAATATATGCCTGAAAGAAACTGAGTATCCACAATTTTCACTGTAAACATATTAACAATATTTGAAGCAGGTTAGTTTGGGAGCAAATTTTTGTTATATGTAAATATGAACCATAAAATATAAGCCAGTGTAAATGGGAAAAGACAATGCACATTTCTTATTTAATATAACTACATTGAGGACTGTGAGCTTAAATTCTTCTCATTCATTTAGGATTTATAAACAAATGGATTTATGGAGAGCCTTTTATAATCTAAGTGAGTAATATAATCTAAGTAAGCTCCTGAACTTACTTTATTATACTGTAGTTGGCAAGTGAATACATGCTGTTGTATCTGATGGCTGTGACACCGTTGAAGGTAAAGGCTGTATCTCAGTTATCTTTGTACCTCCTGTGTGTTTGCCATAATCTCTGGCATATTACAGGTGCCCATTCTGAGCATAAGACAGTATAAAGTTAATTCACCATGTGATCATCATGAACCAAGTTAGAGTAGATCGTGACTTACCTATAATGGTGATTCACTCACAACGAGACTCATTGAAATGATCCTCTGTGTTATTAGAGTCTCAGATTTATTTGGACAAATTAAAAAAAAAATTTTTTTCAGAACCTAAAATTGCAGACTTGTGAAAAACACTTCATTTCCCTTATATGTCCTCATGCTCTGACTATAAATCTTGTTGCAAGCCAAAATTTGCCTGCCAATTGGAAAGTCAGAAGATACATTAGTTCTGGGATTACATAGAGGATACAGACTTCTTTAGAGAGAGATAAGTTACAAAGCAGAGCAGAAAGTGGAGTATATACTGGAATCTGTGCTTCAGGGTCACATCCTTAAAGCAATTGCAACAGTAAGAGTCTCACTTTAGAATCACAAAAGTACCAGAGGAACTTGCTTTCTCTGCAACCTCTAAGTGACCTCTTACTGCTTTTGTGGAGAATTATGCCCATGTTCAGAAATACCTACAGCATGCTAGTTCTTCACCTGTGTCTAATAAACTTAACCTAGACATATTGGGAAACATGCTGAAAAAGGGAGAAATGATTAAACCTATAAGTAGTGATTTAAAGAAAAATAAATGCAGTGTTATTAACCTGGAAAGCATGAAATTCATCGGCTTTGCATTAGACAAAGTAATTTTGGTTTTTACTTTAATATGTCTTTTTATTTTTTAATATGTCTTTACTTAATTAGAAAGTGATTTGTCCCTAGCACATATTAGTGCCAGGTAAGAAATATTTTACCTGAAGTAATAATAAAAGCTAATATTTGCTGTGTGTTTACTACATGCCTGGCATTGTCATATAAGGTTTGAATAAGGACACTGAGGCATAGGGAGGTTAAGTAATTTATATTAAGAATTTTTATTTGAAGCCGATTAGATTGGGAGCAAATTGTTTGCTATATGTAAATATGAGCCATAAAGAATAAAAGCATTAAATAAGCCAGTGTCATGATATTCTGTACATATCCCCAAACTGGTTCTTGCTTACAACAGTGACATCTGTAGCTCTCAGGAAATGCTATCTTTGGCAGTGCAGATAACTGGAGGAGATAATTAAATGTTACTGTTACTTGTAACTGAATTACATTTTGATGCCCTGTCTCAGGAGAGGGTAGGATTTAACTGAAGTTGCAATAGATTGAGAGTACCTAAAAGCCTTTGGAAGTAGGAGGAAAGGTCATTGTTACATAAGGCAAATACACTTTAAAATTAATTCTAATTCTATGTTTTTTGTCAAGTCCATGTGTCTGTTTTGTGTATATGTGTGTATAGATTTTTTTTTCATTTCAGCCTCATAATATTGAAAATAACAGCAAAAATATGTATGTTATTAGTACAGAGGTTGATTCCTAATAAATGTTTTTATTATTTGTCATCTGGTAATACACTTAGCTAAGATATGTTCAAATGTACCTAGCACTTTGAAAATAGACAAAAGCATACTGGAACAGAATAGAACTATCAATTAGTAACTGTGCATTGTGCTAAGGAACAAATCCGCCTTAAGTTCAGTGGCACTAATGGGGGTAGGTTTAGGGTGAGTCCATGAGAGTAAGACAGTGATTATTCTACCTAGTAAATGCATTCAGCCCCTAATCAAGGGTATGTAATAAAATGAATTTCACTTTTTTCATCATTATTTCTGTTTTTTAACTGTTTTCTCTTCAGCTCAAGTTTACCAATCTCAAATCCAGCTCCTTCACTACAGGACAAATCAGCTGCAGTCATCTTCCTTTGTTTAATATACCAAGACAATTGTTGCCATGGAAATAATATAATGTTATAAAATAAGCATTGTAAGTTAAATCTAGAATCAAGAAGGGACATATGGGTCAGGTATGAGAGAGTGTGCTTATTTAAATAAACAGTAACCTCGGTAATCATAAAAAATCTCAAGGTAAATTACTGAGAAAACACAAAGGAAAGTGAACTTCAAGCTTTGGGAAGTTATTTGCAGAATTTAAATATTGCCCTTCAAGCAGGTGTTTTAAAGGAAAGGAGTTAGGGGATTATTAAACCTCCCACAAACTAAATTTCTGGCTGCAAGCCATTTTCTACATCTCTGCATTGTACCCAAGTACCCTCTTTGTAGCTATCTTTGAATACCAGTTCAATTATTGGTATGCTTGATGTATAGGTAACATTTTTCTCTTCATGTGTTTTAATCAGTGTGCAAAAACTGTGTTTCTAAAGGTGACGGATGGTTTTTATTTCATGCGTTTTACTACACCGTTCTGAATTTGCAGTAGTTAATGTTCTATTATGCTTGGTTACAGAATTCTGCAGGCGTAAAAATTTAACCATTTCTTATCTTGTAAAATCGGAATCTCAACTGAGTCTAGTCACAGTTTTCTAAAAATAAATCCTGGGTTTTGTTTGTCCTGAAAAACTTTTGATTTATTTTCAGATTTAAAAATTATAACGATAAAAACATTGTTTTTCTGATAATGTAAGATTATTATAATGTTCAATTATGTTCAGTTATGGTATTTGAAATCACTTAATGCCATTTACCTGTGTAAAAACATTACATGAGGGCTTCACCACCATATTGTCTCCCTGTAAAAGGAAAAGAAAAGCCAGGTTATACATTTTTCGCCTTGGAAATTTTGTAGAAAAACTCCTCTGATTATGGTCAAGGCTGTGTATGCCACCTTATCCCAAATTTTTAAAATTCATCTAATAAATATTCATTCAGTATTTGTTCCATGGTATTTTAAAAAGCATCCTGCCTTCTTCTTTCTAAACAAGAGCAAATAAAAACTATCTGGTGAATTTTATAAAATGACAAACTCTCCACTTCCCTGCTAAGAGTCTCTCCTCTCTTACATCATTCCAACGCAACCACTCTTCCCCAGGAATCAAGATTACTGCACTGGTCAGCCATGATCAATAATGAATCCATGCATACCCTCAGATGTGTGGGGTTAAAACAAAAAGTTGAGATTCTCTGATGAAGAGAGAATAATGCAGTCCTCATTTTCTTGTGAGCTTGGAAAATATTAACGTGCTATTATAGGTTTTTTCCTAAAGTACAATTTCAAGGATATCATCACTGTCTATCATTTTCTTTCTTTCTTTCTCTCTTTCTTTCTTTCTGTATAGTCCCCTCTCTGAAACATCCTCATTTGATTACATTTCACTTATTGATCTCAAATGGCTTCCTTGTAAATGTACAAAGAAATACCTAAAGAGAATCAAGCAGGAATAAAGACAACATGCAAATTTCTGAAGCTTTGATGAGCATCAAGGGATTTGTGAGTTCTTGATTAGTCAAAACCAAATAGCCTAAATATTATAATCATATCTTTAAAGAATTTTCAGTCTTTTAGTAGTCTGCCAAAAGCTATAATGGAGAAAGAAGAGAAATAATATTGTTGAGATTTTATAATGTACATGGCAGTGCACCTGGTACTATAAGGTTTTTCTCTCATTTACTTCTTACAATATCTTATTACCCATATTGAGAAAGCAGTGTCCAAAGAGGTGAAGTAATTCACATTATGTCTCAGCTAGCAAGTAAAGTATAGATGTCTGTCTTCCAAATCTTGTAGTCCATATTCTTTACTTCATGCTTTATTTGCAATTTTCCAGCATTGTAATTATAACACAGTCAAGTAGCATTACCATTTTGAAAAGCGTGTTGCCATTCTGTGAACATTATTTGTTTTCATTTTCTTCAGGGGAAAAAAAAGAATGGTTTGGGGATTGAAAATAAAATTATGGAATTTGCCAAGGAATTTTTCTTTGAATTTGTTTACTTAATTTTCAGGTTAAGTATTTCTATGTAATTTAATCCATTCCCAGTTTTTGAAGGCTTTTAAGAAACTTTTTATTCGTTATATGCATTGTCCATAGAAATGTTAATAAAAATAACAAGAATCAAATTACAATGAATATTTTGATATGATCTAGCTAGGGTTAGAATTATTATTTTTGGACATAGGTAATGATATAACATTGAATACTTTCAAAAACTGTAATATTTATTGCTTATGATATTTTTATTCCTTAGGAATATGTCCCACTCCCCCCCAAAAATGCTGTTCATATTAATGGAGTGAGTTCTCTCATTAAGCTCTCTGACATTTTAGCTTTGGGAAACTCTGAACCCAAGCCTTTGAAAGTTAGTCTTCATTCATTTGATTATCTATTCATTCATCTATTCATTAACTCACCAAACTTAGAGTGACAACACTGTTTGGCATGCTGTGTTAGGTGATGGTGATATAACCAAGGTAATTAGATAATAGTCATTATTTTGTTAGAAAACATTGATGGGTTTGACATATTTATCTGTTCTACCACCCAACCAAAAATTAAATCAATCCAATTCAACAAATACTTAGTGAGCACCGAGTTGGGTGACAAAGGTAAAAATAGAAAACATACTTTCCTCCAAGATCTGCTACTCTATTTTAAGGGAAATAATACTAATTATGACATCATGAGATGGAAATGAGAAATAAAACCCATAATATAGCAAAGAGGAATAACTCTTTTTTTGGAAGGATAGGAACAGCTTCTCAAAAATGACATATTTGTGAAAATGAGCTGAATTTTGCTAAATAGAAAAGGTGGGGAAGACCCTCTAGGCAAAGGATATAACATAAGTCAAAGAAGTAAAATTAATGTATCTACAAATCTCTTTTGGGTCTGAGTGGCTTTTTTGGAACTCTTTTTGAATCCCAGTCCAATTATAGGTGTAGTCAATGTGTAACTAACCTTTCTTTTTTTTATTTTATTTTATTTTTTAACAACATTGGCATATAATTGCTTTACATTGTTTTGTTAGCTTCTGCTGTATAACAAAGTGAATCAGCTATACATATATCCCCATATCCCCTCCCTCTTGCATCTCCCAACACTTTCTTATTTCTGCTTTTTTTTTTTTGCGGTACGCGGACCTCTCACTGCTGTGGCCTCTCCCGTTGCGGAGCACAGGCTCCAGACGCGCAGGCTCAGCGGCCATGGCTCACTGGCCCAGCCGCTCCGCGGCATGTGGGATCTTCCCAGACCGGGGCGCGAACCCATGTCCCCTGCATCAGCAGGTGGACTCTCAACCACTGCGCCACCAGGGAAGCCCTCTTATTTCTGCTTTTTAATCAATTCAGGAAGGCCATATTTCCTTCAATGACAGATAGTTCTTATTTCACACATTTTGTGTGTTGTTCAGAAGCCCGCTTCTATGTTTTATTAGAATTTATATATTAAAAGTAGCAACTCTGTAATATTCCATATGGTACAGAATCTGAACTTGGAAAAAAGATACCCTAGGTTTCAACCATGGCTTCACAACTTAGTGGTTTTACAAGTTGGACATATTTAACCCCTCTGACCCCCATCTATCAAATGGAGATACAATAAGAAACTGTTTAAGTTTATTAAGTTTTTACTATGCTGAGTGATTTACCTGTATTAATCCAGTCTTTTCCACGTGTATGATGTAGTTAGGTATTGTTACTACCTCCATTTTACAGATGAGACCAATGAAATACAGTGAAGCTGTTCCCTGAAGTAGCTGTGTGCCCAAGGTAACACAGGGATTATTATCCAATTTTACGTTGTTGAGTTCTTACTCACTCAGCATGAATGAGCTTAAATTCATTCTTTTGCATACAGATCAAAGTAGAAGGTCTCCTCTGTCTTTAGGAAACTTGAAGCTGAAAACACATTTCTCATTGCTTGATGCAACAGGACAAGGGCTGTACAAACTGAGAGGCAGAGTTCAAATGACAGAAAATCTTGTATGCTATGTTAAGGAGTAACTGAGACCCATTAAGATTAAGCAAAGGAATAATATGGTCAGATTTACGTCTTAACAAGATCTTTCAGATATTTACATGTATGAATGATGGATTTGGGTTTCTCTAGCTTCAGTTTGCTATATTGAAATTAGGGAAATCCATTAGGAAGGGGTTCTAGTATCCAATACATAAGCTCATGGGCCAGAGTGGTAAAATTGAATAGGAGGGGGTAGTTTTAAGAACTGAGAATGTTTGTGCTAGAGATCTTCAAAATGTTTGATCATAAACCCTCCTTACTTTTCTCAAGTTACATGCAAGAGCAGTTATTGCCAATTCCTGGAATCAATTTAGTGTAACGTCTCCAATTCAGAAGCAGAATCTTGGCTTCCCCATCAGAATTCACAGAACTCCTCTTTTGTATGCTTTTCCACTGCTTTTATATCGTAGCCAGACCTCAGACCATTTCAAGAGCCAAACTTCATCTTGAGTGTACCACAAAGAGAGAATAGGGAGAAATACACACTACTTGTGTGGCATGGTCTCCATGCTCCAGACAGAGGAGAATTCCAACTGAATACACAGTCTGGAAATCATGGGAGAGCTCCAGGCTGAGAAATAATTTACAGATTTTCTGTATATAGATGCTATTGAAAGCCATGGGATTGGATGAAATAAGCAAGGGAGTAAGTATAGATTGAGACGAAGCCAAGCTCTGACCTCACCAGTGTTTAGGAATCTGGGAGCTGAAGAAGAACTAGCAAAGGAGACTGAGAAGGAGGGGTTTGTAACATAGGAGAAACACAAGTAGAGACTGATGTCCTAAAGGCTAAGGAAGAAAGGAAGCGTTTCAAGGAGAAAGGAGTAATCCCTGCCTCAAATGCTGCTGAAAAGTTAAGTTAGATGAGGGGTACAGATATACACCAAAATGTGAAAGTCATTGGTGAACTTGACAAATGCAGTTTCAATGAACTGACAGGGTGAAGGTTTGAGAAAATGGGAGAACTGCAGGGTGAATATAGATGACTCACTTTGAGGAGTTTTCCTGGAAGGAAGATCTGTGTAATGCAGTGGTAGCTCAAGGGGAATGTTGGATCAAGAGTTTTTCCCCAAACTTTTTACGATAGACTTGCTTCAAAGATGAAAAGATAGAATGTCCATATAGGTACCATAGAAGTTTAACAATTGTTGAATATTGCCATATTTGTTTTTATATTATTTTTTCTGCAAAATTTGAAGTTATTTTGCAGACATCAGATATTTCATCCCAGGATATTTTAATATGCTTTTCTAAAAATAAAGCCATCCTCCTACATAATTTTAACACCATTACCACACCTGGAATCATTTAAGGTCCAGTCCATATTCAAATTTCCCCCAGTTTTTCCACACACATTTATATATTTTTTTTCAAATTAGGGTCCAAATCAAGGTCAGGCTGATATTTGGTTGTTATGATCCTTTAGTCCCTTACTATTTTTTCCTGTAACATGACTTTTTTGAAGAGACTGAGCCACTTGTCATGCAAAATATTCCATATTCTGGATTTTTCTGATTATTTCCTTATTGTGTCATTTAACTTCTTTGGTTAGACCACTTTCCCATTCCTACTCCACCCCCACCCTTTTGCTATTTGTCCTGTAAAAAGCAGGGTAGGTCTAAATACGTGATTAGTTTTTGATTAAACTTTTTTTTTTTTAAACCATAGTCGTTTGTGGGAGACGCTTGTATAACATTTTGTATCTTATTAGGTGTTATATAAAACCTAGATATTCCACTATTATGAACGCTGTCAGATCACATGCTTGAAGAGTTTTTTTTTTAATAAAATAGAAAAATGCCATATTTTATATGCTAATGAAAGTGATCCAGTGAAGAGGAAACACTGATAAGGAGGAGAAATTGATTGCAAATTAGTAAAGCTCTGTCTTTGCATAAGAAAGAATAATGTACAAGCAGAGGCGCAGTACAATGTACAAACCTTAGGAACACAAATGATCACCCCAAGTGATGGGTCACAGGAAAAAGCAGAGAATGTGGGCACAGACACAGGTGGGTGGGATAATGTAGTGCTGTGCTAATAGAAACTTGTAAGAAGTTTGCTTTTGATTAGTTTTCTCTAAGTAGGAGAAGTAGGAGGCCACGATCTTTAGCTGAGAGAAGGATGGAGGAGGAGGCACTGTATCTTTTTTTTTGCGGTACGCGGGCCTCTCACTGCTGTGGCCTCTCCCGTTGAGGAGCACATGCTCCGGACGCGCAGGCTCAGTGGCCATGGCTCACGGGCCCAGCCGTTCCACGGCGCGTGGGATCTTCCTGGACCGGAGCACGAACCTGTGTCCCCTGCATCGGCAGGCAGACTCTCAACCACTGTGCCACCAGGGAAGCCTGGCACTGTATCTTTGAGAATAGAAATGAAGGTACGAAATAGTTATAAGAGTGGGAGAGTGAATGGATTTGGAAATATCGAAAGCACCAAGAAATAAGACAAGAGTCATGTTTTGAGTGTGACAATGATCCAGGAGCTTAAATCCTGTCAAGGAATGAAAAGGGTGGTAGGTGACTGCAACAGGAGAAGTAAAGTATGATAATATGTTATTGGAAGCCTGGAATGAGTGAAGGAATGAGCAATAAGCAATCCTACTTCACCTTCAGGCCAGTAGGAAGTCAAGTATGGGAGGGAGAACAGCTACTACTTGACAGCAGAGAAAGCAATGAAATGAATAAAGCAGCTGTTGAGCTTACCAAGAATTGATCTAGGATTTCACATATATGTCATCCTCACAGAAATCCTATGTAGGTACTGTTATAATCCTCACTTTATAGATTCAGAAGCTGAGGCACAAAGAGGTTAAATAAAATGTCATGCAGTTGATAAGTGAAAGAATCAGAAATCATAATGCTCAATCTGATTTCATGATTTCTGTGAATCATGTTGATTCAGCTGCCTATGTACATAAAGATTATCCAAACCAAAATAGTGGTACAAATCATAGAATTATTTGAAATGAACTGAGCCCCAGAAGAATTGATTGTAAGCATTAACCATGAATATGGCTTGTAATATATGCAGGCATAATTACAGACTCAGTATGAACACTCCTTTCTAGAATATTGATAAAACTTTTAGCCAGGAGTAACTTTAGTTAATGCCTTCATTATGGCTTGGGTCTCCATCTTTCTTTATGGTCCTTGCTCTTTGTTGCCACATCATGTGTGTCTATACTCCATGATGGTACAGATTGTACTAGTTGCTTTTAAGTTCTGTGCTACTTAAAGCTCAAAGAATTTGGGAACCCTGTCTAAGAAGAATAATGCAAAGTTTTGAATGTAAAATTAGGCACACAACCTTGGAAGGAAGCTGTGCACATGAGGAGCCCTAAAACTTAAGCTTCATTGGTAAATCTGGTT
>NW_006796614.1:424814-440016 GCF_000442215.2 Lipotes vexillifer | reverse complement strand
TTCCTGCTGGTATTCTGATTGCAGAAAAGTTGCAGTTTCTCCTTTTTCAAAGACATGATACCACTCTTTAAAATATCAGCCTTCTGTCTTGACTAGGACTTAATAACCATATTCTATTCCTTGTTCTATTTCTATTTCTGTTCCTAATTGCTCTTTCTCAATTTGGGTTAACTTGAGAGTTATAAGAAATTGAAGTCTTCTGAGTAATTCTTTTACAATATGAAAGTCCTCTGCTCTCAACAGTCATTCTTTCATAGTCTGAATCTTATATGCCATGATTTCAGGCAGGAAAAAGTATCTTTGCGCTGATTCTTTTTTTTTTTTTAACATCGATGACTCTTCCATCTTCATCCAGAGCACTTTCCTTAGTAGTCTTAACTCTCTTGTCAGGAGATCTTTCTTCCTTTTCCTATCACTCCTAATCCATGCATTGGCTACTTTCCTGAGTAACTGCTATTGAATTACTTCATGCTCTTGCTTCAAATAATTGGCATGGTAGAAAATCTCTGAAATTTCAAGTTAGAGGATCTGGAGTTAAGTAATAACTTTGCCACTTACTAGCTATGTTATCTTGAACAACCACTTTGTTTTCTGGCCTCAATAATGTGTAATCAAAAGGAAGATAATGCTTACCTTTGTGTAAGACTTAGTCAGAAATATCTTACAGATAATCCCGCTGAACCCTAAGTGTTAGAGCTCTTTGATCATAGGTATTCCAGATTCACAAGTAACTACTTTATCCAGCATGATCCTGTTGTTCAGAGGTAGCTGAGGCTGGATGGATTTCAGAAGCCACAGCAGCAGATGGAGCCCCAATTCAGGGCTCCCCTCAGGCCTCTAGTTTGCTGGTCCGTCTCCTCCTAACCTCATGTTGAACTCGTGTTCCAATATCCCCTCCTGAATTTTGACTTCAACTACGACCACTCCAATTTATCAGGCACATTTTTATATATGTCAGCCTCAAAGGCAGAGTTGGAATAGAGGCCTGATGGATATCAGGTTTCATTACCTTTTCTCCCACAAATTTTTTCTGTTCCTGTATAAATATATGGATGCAAAGAGGTACACAAAAGACTCTTCTTGCGCAGTCCCACCAGTAACTGCAAACATGTATGTTGAAGGAAATGAAACGAAAAGTTAAAGGAAAGGTGAAAGTTCTTTCTTCATCTGCATTGTCTGAGTTGAAAGCCAAGAAATGGTCCTTTAAACACATATACATACTTAAGTTTCTTAGTGGATTCCTGTTTCCACAAATCAGTTTTCATTCTGAAGGTTTGGGTTAGAAAGGAATCCCTAGTGTACATTGTGATAGATAGTAAAAATCATAATCGTTGAAATCAACTGGTCAATGCAATGGTCCTAGGATTTGGCTCATAGAAAGCAGAGAAGGACAGGTTAACTGCATGTGCCCTGGCAGTGGAATTTGTTTTTTTTTTAATAATCTGACATTTTTAGTTTTCGACCTTCAGGCATCAGTGTGGAATGTGTCCTTTTAAACAACAGATGAGACACTCTATTCAGTGGGATAATTATGGATTTGAAATTGCTATGTGCTGTATTAATGAACCGGAATATTTTTAGCTGTTGCGGGTTGTTTTCTCCGAGGCATACTTACACATAATCTACCCCGAATTGCAAAAGCTTCACTTGTGCTTAAAACACTAATTCATGCTCTTCCTCACTCTATTTTAATAATGGCCGGGGCCAGAAGTATACATGTTTAGAGAAGTGGTAATTTTTTTAGTGTGAAAAAATAAAGTCAGTTGGCTTATATTATAGCATAAGTATTAATATTTTGCCTAAAGAAGAAAAACTTTAAGTCAATATTATTTTCTCCTTGTGCTGAAACATGGGAGATCAAGTTTGTATATATTAATGTTAGTCTACTCCTCTCCCAACTACACATAATCTGTATTATTTTGTTGTGAAAATTTTATACATATATTACTATCAAATTCTTCAAGGAAAACAAGCCTGTAAGGAAACAGCTCTACTGTGTAGTAGATTTCCACATAGGTCATGTGGGTGAAGCTTGTCTGTGGTCTGACCTAACTCTTGGCAGAATGTCCTGGGGTTCTTTCTGGAAGAAGGGGAGGTAAGCAGCCTGGTAAGGAGTTGGCATCAGGTTGTTTCTCATTCATCTCCCTAGTTTCACTTGAGCCAGGACTTTTTGCTGCTCCCCTTTTAGGGTACATTTGCAAGCTTCTGGATAAGCCTTGGCTGGCTATACTTTAGAGTTAGCTCCTCAGTGGCAGAGTGACCTGAACCCATGCCATCTGTCATCTGGCCTCTTTGGTTTAATGTCATCTGTGGGACAAGGGATACAAGGAGATGGCATTATGCTGATCTTATGTTTCCTATATAAGTAATAAACTGAATCCACTTGGACTTGCTGTCTCCTTGCCAGCCAAATCTATGGAAGAGTGGCAAGACAACCCATTAGCTGCAGTAGTGACCCTTGCAGCTTTATTAGCCTTTACACTGCTTCTGAGGGACTGCTCGGCCACTTGACAATGACATAACCCATTAAAGCAATGTTCTGAAATCAAGCATTCAGTAAATGCCTATAGTTTATTTATCTTATAGGGTAGGGATGCTGTATAGTGGGAATATATGCAACACAGGCATTTTCAGGATGTGTATGTTGATGTCATGTATTTCCATTACAGGAACAGCAAAACGGGAACAACACTAAAAAATACCATTATCATACGTGAGGATAAAATAACACCATAATAGATACCATTTATTGAGTGTATACCAGATACATGGCTCTGTTCCAAATCCATTACATGTGCTAACTGCTTTAATCCTAAAAACAACACTGTATTTGGTACTATAATTATCCTCATTTTGCAGATGAAGACACATGAGATTAAGTAACTTGCTTGAGGTCACATAGGTAGAACCCAGGTGAGAACCCAGGTGTTTGGACTCTAGACTCATTTTTAATTACTGTAGTATGTTGTGCCTGTAGTTAATGAATGTGAAGTACACCAAACATTGCCATTTCAGTGGCAGCTCAAAGAAGCTTCGTGGCCATTCTTCATGGAAATAATCTGCTTCTAATATTAAATAAGCGGAGAATGAGATTTTCTTTCCTTAATTCCAGAGATAATAAATTGCTTGTGCCTTCTAGTGAAAACAAGACTTATACTTAGTTCCCATAAATATTATTTTCTTCTACAGATGGAATTTATATAACAGAATACATTAATTTCACTCTTCATTTATTATATTTTGTTTATGATAGCTCCAATATCCCTACGGACTCTCTGTATATATAGTTGTGAGCTTTTATACATATACATAGTTGTGAGCTTTTACACTATATATATGTAAAAGCTGCCCCAGAATACCACCACTCTTTCTCATATAGCTTATAGTACGTAGGTTATAATTATGTCTTTCTTTAAGAGTCATATTTGGTGACAGCCTATTATAGATTTTGCAATTAGTAGTTACATTACTGGTTACATTTTATGATATGCACACATTCTATATCTTGTCCAAAGTGACTGTTAAAACATTTTATTTGAACCTTTTTGCTTCAGGTTAAGGTAGTTTTCAGCATGCTTCTAGGTACCAATTACAGTGCTATCTTAGCTATCTGGACAGATCAACAAACTCTCAATTAAAATTGTCAGGTTCAATAATTTCATGACTATTGCTTTTGGCATTTAAAGACATTTCAGGAAATGTGTTTAGGTTGTCAATAGGTTAACTCTTGAGAATAAAAGCCCATATTTGTTCAACTTTTGTGAAACACCATACTGTCATGTTTCAGAGCTCCTAAATTAATCTCATGTACTGTGGGTTCTGACAGTTCAAGTTCATGTGTTTTATGATAGAACTTGGTATACTACATTTTGCATTGATCTATACACACGCACAAAAAGGTTTTACTACTGTTAAATTTCAGCTCAAAATTTGTTCAGGAAATATAATGTTTTTTATTTATCTTATTTATTTTATTTTACATTTTTATTGAAGTATAATTGCTATACCATGGTGTGTTAGTTTCTGCTTTGTAATGAAGTGAATCAGTTATACATATACATATATCCCCATATCTCTTCCCTCTTGCATCTCCCTCCCTCCCACTCTCCCTATCCCACGCTTCTAGCTGGTCACAAAGCACTGAGCTGATCTCCCTGTGCTATGTGACTGCTTCCCACTAGCTATCGATTTTAGATTTGGTAGTGTATATATGTCCATATATACACTAGCACTCTCTCACTTTGTCCCAGCTAATCCTTCCCCATCGCCGTGTCCTCAAGTCCATTATCTAGTAGGTCTGTGTCTTTATTCCCAGATTCCATATATATGTGTTAGCATATGGTATTTGTTTTTCTCTTTCTGACTTACTTCATTCTGTATGAAAGACTCTAGGTCCATCCACCTCATTACAAATAACTCAATTTCGTTTCTTTTTATGGCTGAGTAATATTCCATTGTATATATGTGCCATATCTTCTTTATCCATTCGTCTGTTGATGGACACTTAGGTTGCTTCCATGTCCTGGCTATTGTAAATAGAGCTCAATGAACATTGTGGTACATGACTCTTTTTTAATTATGGTTTTCTCAGGGTATGTGCCCAGTAGTGGGATTGCTGGCTCATATGGTAGTTATATTTTTAGTTTTTTAAGGAACCTCCATACTGTTCCCCATAGTGGCTATATCAATTTACATTCCCACCTACAGTGTATGAGGGTTCCATTTTCTCCACACCCTCTCCAGCATTTATTGTTTGTAGAATTTTTGATGATGGCAATTCTAACTGGTGTGAGGTGATACCTCATTGTACTTTTGATTTGCATTTCTCTAATGATTAATGATGTTGAGCATTCTTTCATGTGTCTGTTGGCAATCTGTATATCTTTTTTGGAGAAATGTCTATTTAGGTCTTCTGCCCATTTTTGGATTGGGTTGTTTGTTTTTTTGATATTGAGCTGCATGAGCTGCTTGTAAATTTTGGAGATTAAGCCTTTGTCAGTTGCTTCATTTGCAAATATTTTCTCGTATTCTGAGGGTTGTCTTTTCGTCTTGTTTATTGTTTCCTTAGCTGTGCAAAAGCTTTTAAGTTTCATTAGATCCCATTTGTTTATTTTTGTTTTTATTTCCATTTCTCTAGGAGGTGGGTCAAAAAGGATCTTGCTGTGATTTATGTCATAGCGTGTTCTACCTATCTTTTCCTCTAAGAGTTGGATAGTGTCTGGCCTTACATTTAGGTCTTTAATCCATTTTGAGTTTATTTTTGTGTATAGTGTTAGGGAGTGTTCTAATTTCATTCTTTTACATGTAGCTGTCCAGTTTTCCCAGCACCACTTATTGAAGAGGCTGTCTTTTCTCCACTGTATATTCTTGCCTCCTTTATCACAGATAAGGTGACCATATGTGTGTGCATTTATCTCTGGGCTTTCTATCCTTTTCCATGAATCTATATTTCTGTTTTTGTGCCAGTACCATAGCTTAGTAGTATAGTCTGAAGTCAGGGAGCCTGATTCCTCCAGCTCTGTTTTTCTTTCTCAAGATTGCTTTGGCTATTCAGGGTCTTTTGATTTTCCATGCAAATTGCGAAATTTTTTGTTCTAGTTCTGTGGAATATGCCAGTGGTACTTTGATAGGGATTGCATTGAATCTGTAGATTGCTTTGGGTAGTATAGTCATTTTCACAATGTGAATTCTTCCAATCCAAGAACATGGTATATCTCTCCATCTATTTATATCATCTTCTAATGTTTTTTTTTTAATTGAATTTGTTGTAGGTCATTGCAAAAAACTCAATTTTTTAATGATTATTTAAAATATATAATTCAAGAGAACTTTAAAGTGATAAAAGTATGGTATCCAAATTACCAGTAAATAATATTTTTGTAGTATATTGGTTTAGAATAAAAGTCTTTAGGTTTTACCTGACTGCTATGCTCTAAAAAAGCTTAAACAGGTTTCTTCAAGTCATAAACTTTCAATTCTCTAAAGACAACATAAAAAAATCTCAGAAATATTTTTGTAACATTATTTTAATTTACAATCACTTTTTTATTTATGATCTTTCAAAGAAATTTAAGATATTAAGTAACCTTCCACTTAAGTTAGAAAGTCTTTAAATTTCAAAAAATTTGTGTTGTATATCTAAATTCAGCTCTTCTGTTCTATACTTATTAAATTAATTGAGTTTATATATTATGCAAATGATTGTGATTAATTAAATGTATTACTAGGCACTAAAGGGCTATTATCAGTTTTTATTCATTTTCTAAATTCCAATTAATCATTTCAATACAGTGTAATTTTCATTGCATTCTGGGCCTGTCAATGCGTGCTATGTGATCGTCTTTGATAATTCTGCTTACAAAATGCACTGTAACCAATATTTAGACCTGGTGTTGTAATTAGAGAAAGGCAATATTACTACTAAACTACTACTATGATGACTAGTACTACCACTTTTACTACTATTTGTCATTTATTCAGTAAATACTATGTGCCCAGCCTGGTTCTAGACAATTTAATTTATGATTTCTAATTCTCACTTAGTATAAGAAATTTTACTTAATTCACTGATAAAACTGAGGCACAAAGTTGACTATTTGCCAAAAATCACTTGACTTGCAAGTGACAAAGCTGGATTTGAAGCCAGATAAGTCTGGTTCCAAAACCCATTCTCTCTATGTGCAGAGTTGTCATATGAAGGAGCAACTTGGTTGCTGACTGTGTTGAGGCTTCAAAGAGTGGCATTATCCTGGGCAGTTAGTACCCTAATTCAGGACTAGATTGCAGGGTGTGAACTCAACTTTGTTGAAGCCCTCTCAGTGTATTTACATACCAGACAAGATTGTTAAATATATGTATTAATTTATTGGAAGAGGGATATATTTCATTCCAACAATCACACTATTCATTGTCATTATCATGTTCTTTCTGACATCAGGTTGCTAGGGATACCAAATCAGTAATCACAACATTGCTTGGAGATCTAAGAGTCAGAGCAAAATGAGATAAACAGGCTGGAAGGATATTTCTCCTAGGCCATTCCAGAGCTTTCAATGGCCCTCTCCCCCAGCTTCCTCCTCCCAACATACATACATATACACACAGTTACGAACAACTTCAGGGTGAACCGAAGACCTCTGTTGCAAAGGTCCTGTGTATCTGTTCACCACAGACAGCTAAATTCTTTTTCTTATAATTTATTTTTCAGACTTCCAGTTAACTATTTCCTTCTAAAATAAAGTATTCTATTTCAAACCAAGATCTATACAGAGTTAGAAATTAAAATTAGTTTTAGTTTAAATCCCATCTTCTGTATGCCTTAGATGCCCGTCGCCAGGATTGGAATTTTAGTGTTTCAAAAACCTCTTAATAACCAATATAGTACAGGAATGTTACCTTTTACACATGGTTCTTCATTCGTTCCAAGATGCTTATGTTTAAGTTTTTAAAATACTCAACTGTTACAGTCATGGTTCAGCATAAAAATTAAAGTTGTTGAATTAATTCATCTCCCAAATTTACCGATTAGAGATAATCATAAACATAAAGAGGGAACCATCTCTACTCAAATTTCCTGGGGTGAGAAATAGCAATTGGTCTTATTAAATCTATTTTTAAAAATATATACCTAGTTTGAGAAGAATATAGAACCTAGTTTGAGATTAATACTCTAAAGTACTATTTTAACTAATACAAATTTACTGAGTATCCATTCAATTACACCAACTCTGGGCTAGACAATTGGGATATAGTGTCCCAGAGCAATGATAAGTTCCTTGACTTCAAAGGGCAAACAGTCCGAGGAAGACATAAACAGGTTAATAGGCAATTTCAATACAGTGTAATAAATGCCCTAAAAGAGGGGTGACTTCCCAGAGGAAATGATCTCTAAAGGAAACTGAGGGATGAGAAGGCATTAGCTATGTATGGATGGTGAGGATAAGTGTGAATGAGGGAGAAAAAAATCTACTGAGGGGTAACAGCTTCTGCAAAAGGCAGGTTTCAAGGAAAAGCAGAATATGTCTGTGGTACTGTTGACAAGCCATTTGGCTGCTGTTCACAGAGATGGGGCACAAAGAAAGCAGAGAAGGCTGTGGATTGAGAAGTTGGAGCAAATACCTTTTGCCTGGGGATTTGAGCTGCTATGGTATGTACAATTGGAGATGTGTGGTGGACAGCACACAAGGATATACAGGATATACAAAGCTGGAGGATATACAAAGGATATACAGGATATACAGGATATACAAAGCTGGAGATGGATAAAGAAAACTAGATTGGAAATAAATTTGAGAATCATAGATTGATCAATTAAATGAAATTTTCAGAGGAGGTATAGGAACTTAAAAACCTGTTATATTTTCAGCATATGAAGCATTTTAGAGAAAAGTAAAAACTGTCACAGACCTTACCTTTGACAAATTTATATTATGAATGTTAGATGGGAGATGAACCAAAAAGTTAGTGCCAAAGTCTGAGAGCAGTCCTAAGAAGACAGAAATTTGTATGGATTGAAACTGTCATGGAAGATTTTTGAAGAAATAAGACTATATATATGTAGTAAATGTCCAAACTAGAACATGTTAAAATGTAATTTTGACTAGAGAAATGTCTAAATATCTAAAGTATGAGCATAACATTCTTAATTTTGTCTCCAGGAAGCTTTTTGGCTGGATTTAACAAATAATATTCGGTAAATGCTCCTCTATTTACTTTTAAACAAAAACTTGCTTAACATTCATAAACTGTGTTGAAACTTTAACATTTAGAAGTTGTACAGAGTGGTCACATTTTATGCAAGCATATTTTATGTTCCTAAAGACATCACAATTCAAGCTCTCTTAAATCATGTGCACATTTCCTACAGTAATAAATGAAGAGGTGAAAGCATAAATTGTTAAGTCTAAAACAGTAGTGATTTTTTTTCACTTTAATGCTGCTTTAAAATTTTTTCAGCATTTTTATAATATTTTGTAGACTGCTATCTCCTAAATTAACAAAGAATATTGTGGTAGTTAGGCATATTTGTTGTATTTTATCACATATAAATTCCATTCTAAAGTTTCTTTATTTCCATTTAAAAAAAAATGACATTAGCATAACCACAAATTAATGAACACTTGGATGCTTGAAAGAAAATTTTATAAGATAATGAAACATGTAAATTATAATTAAAGTCACTGTTAGAATAATAGCAAAGTAATGGTGAGCACCCTTGCTTCACCAGACTGTTCCCAGTTCAGAGCCTGAATGATCATTTATAGACGTACATCCTAGAATCCCTCTACGTTTGTCCCTTTGATAAGTCTCTTCATCAGAACCCAAATAGAGTAAGGGAGAGGAAAACAGAGCATGGTGGAAGAAGAAAGAGGGAAAATTCAGTGAGGTAAGGACAGAGAGATGAGGGTAGACTATATCATGTAGAGCTTTGTTGACCATTACAAGGACTGGTTTTACTCAGATGAGATGGAAAACCATTAAAGTGTTCTGAACAAAGGACTGTCAAAGGGATGAACATATAGGGATCCTAGAATGTCTATCTCTAAGGATCATTCAGGCTCTGAGCTGAGAACAGACTCCGGGGAAGAAGGGTAGAAGCAGAAAAAGTGGTGAGTTTGCTACGACAGTAATTAAGGCACTCCAGCCACAGTGATCTTGCTGTTTCCCCAAATGCCAAACAGATTCCAACTCTATTTGTTATTCTCTCTGCCTGTGGTAGTTTTCCCTAAATAACTGCATACTTGCTCCTTTACCTCCTTCAGATCTCTGCTCAAATGTGATTTCTCAGTGAATACCCTTCCTATGTCTCTTCTCTAATTTGCTTTTTCTTCTTAGCAATTATGACCATCTGATCTATTGTTCGATTTACTTATTTTTCTGTCCTTGTTTGTTTCCTGTCTGCCCTCACAGGAATAGATGCTTCATGAAAATAAGCATTTTCATCTCTCTTGTTTTCATGGCTGAATCTCTAGTATGAAGAATAGTGTTTAGTACATACTAGACACTCAGTAGATATTTGTGAGATGAATCAAAGAATGTGATTACAAGCACTCCAAAGTATTTATCATGCAAAGCATAGTGTACCAAAGGATGGCAGGCGTTTCCAGTTAAAATAAAGGGGGAAGGTCATGTGACATCAAAATAGACATGGTTTACAAGCAGTTTGGTCCACAGCTTTGAAATTGTGAGATTCTTTATTATTTTTAGTTGAAATATTTATATAAATTAAAATTATTTATATAAAGTGAGAATTTATTAATATTTGTATTAAGATATTTCAAATTTGTAACTCAAATTTATATAAAATGAAATTCTACACACGTCATCTGCTACAAGATTTTCTCCTTTTAATTTTTGCTTTAAAGAGCACTTATTCCATAAAGAAATTTAAGCAAAAAAGCACACTAACAAAATGAAAACAAAACCCTCTATCTTAATAGCATCAGTAGTGGAGAAAAAAGGAGCAAAGAAAGAAAAACAGAGCATAACAAACACTGGTAAAGGGAAAAGAAAAATACAGGCACTTTTAGATGGCAATTTGCCAGAACAATACTCAAACCATGTGTATAGAGAACATTTTCTTTCAGTTAGTTTTAGAACACGTGATTTTTGCTTGGCAGATTAAATTTTTTAAAAGTTTGTAATCGGCACTGTCTAAAAATATACACTGCAGGATCACAATATTTTTCCCTTCCAAATAAATTTTTTTCAAAAGAACACTGATCTCAAACTCTGCTCAGAACTCATCTACTGCAGAATCAGTAGTGTTGCTATGGAGAAGTCAGGGAGGGCTAGTCACCACTCCCCAGCTGGTCCTATAATTTATAATCGCCTGGCACCTTGCCCCATACTGCAGTCTGTCCCCGAAATTCTTATGATTTATTAGTTACATCCCACTAAGATACAAGACAGAGAATGTACAGCTCTGATCTTCAAGGAATCTTCAACCCATCCACTGTGCCTAAGAAACTGGTACGGAAAAGACCAGGGGAGTGGAACAGTTTCTTATTCACAATCATGCAGACCTTACTTCTCTTAAAATAAAAATTCCGTGTTCATATATCTGTCATATCTGGTTGGTAATGCCTCTTAAGAACATGAGGAATGTAATGAGATGAGACATCTCTTAGGAAAACCAAGGGCATTGTACAATTGTTTTTGCAGATTTCACTTCATGTCTGTAAAACCTGATTAAGTTTCACATTCTTTGTGGGCTTTCCTCAACCTCTGCAGGCAAAACTGGTTATTCCATTCACAGGGCTCCCATTGAAGTTGTTCATATGTGTTTTTAGAGCACATAGCACAACACATAGAAATTTATTTAATCTGTTTATTTCACTCCTCTACTCCCAGCAAATAACACAGTGCCTGCTATGCATTAGAATTTCTATTCCTCTATGTGTTTAAAATGTAACATTTTAATTCACAGTGCTATATTTTACATGCTTACATTTCTGTCACTTAAAGGAAATTTGGATTCTTATATTTTGTATTGACAAATTATTCTGTATTCAGTGTTGTTGTCCAGTAGACACAAGAAGGCACATTTTAATTTAATTTCATTAGCTAGAATCTGTAATGGGAGTATATAATGACTCAGCGTGTGTTGTTGCCCACAACAAATGCCAAACCAGAACCAATGCTTCATACCTAGTTTGAATACAAAAGCCATCTCCAAAGCCAATAGTCCTTTAAGGATCATGCTTTGGAAGAAAACATACAGCTGGCACTATTAACGCTTAGCCATCTTGCTTCTGATTGAATTATTTTTAGATTTCTGGACTTTATGTGTGTGTACATGTGTGGAATCCTAAGTGCTCATTCCAAATTTGACTACTTTTTTCTGAAGATATTTTTTTCTAACTCTTTTATCTATTAATATCAAGAAGATAGCAACTAATTAGTTAACTAAAGTGGCAAAACCCAAGATAGTTCATTTCCTTGGATTAATTTGGTACATTCCATAGAATGTAAATACTCCCTATCTTTCCTGTAAGGAATGTTTGCAAAGGTATTTAGCAACCAGAAGGTGTACCTGCTGGCATATATGTAGTCTCGGGCTGGGACTCTAGCTCCTGATTTTTGTATTCACAGATGTAGAATCAAGGCTTACCTACATTATGAGTGGCATTCCTCAGTCATTCTATCCCCTTGAAACCTTCGAAGTTGAGCTAAAACTTTCCATTGTGAAGTTATTTAGAAATTGTTAAATTATTAGCATATTGATTTGTTTCTCTTGACATATTTAATTTGCAAAAAAATGTTTCAGTCCATAGTAAATCCTCTCACATCTTAAAAACTCACCTAAAATGCCACATTTTTCAAAAATTAGTTACAGTTTGCTTTACAGTATATGAATGTAATTATTGAGTACTTAGCATGGTGCATTTTAATACAGTTTGAGGAGGAAAGCATGAGGCTTTTTCCTGAATTGAAATTGTGACATAATATACATTAAACAAAGAGAAGGCCTGAAGTCTACTCTTTCATCCTCTGGAGTATAGCTAAGAGATGAGAATCAGAAGCTGATGCTCAGCTGATGAAGGGACAGTCAGACCTAGGGACTTTCCTTATGAGTTTTATTTTGTTTTTGTTTGTTTTGTTTTTTAGGGATGGGGAGGGATCTGTTTCAGGATTTCTGCAGAACTGAGAGGTACTAGTCAAAATGGCCTTTGGCCACTTATTTATTGCTTATTTAGATCATGTTATACAATTGTTCTTTATCACCACTAAGAAGGGAAGAAGTGGTGAAATCAACAACAACTTGGATTTCAAACAGCTGGGAAAATCTCATATTTACCACTACCATTTCAAATATGATGGTAGGAGCTAGGGAAATATCAGAGAATTGGGATTATGTATGTTACCCAAAGGACAGAGATTCTGAGAGACCAAAACATTCCTTTACTTTTTGTTGAGGCTCCTTCATAGTGTTTCTTTAAGTGTGAGAAACAGGGACATCCCTCATCTCACAAAGGCTGTAACTTAGAGCTTAGGGCAGGATCAACACATCATGCCAGAAATTATTTATAATAAATGCCAAACTTAGTTATGACTCTATTTGTAGAGATGAGCCTTGGAAACAGTTCTTATGCGCTTCAGGACTTTTTGAATTCAAAGAGAAATGTGGTAACCACCCCTGAAACCTCACCTGAAAAAAATCATTTAAATGAAAAGTTGCATGTTACAGTTTGGAAAAAAATATTATTGGTTTTGGAGAGTTTAAGTGGAAATAAATAACTATCTTCAGCTGAAAAATTGTGTGGTTGTTTTTCAGTACCTGAACTTAGCTAACCTATTCCTTAGACATTCATTATATTATACCCTTCCCTCTTTAAACGTGCCCTTTTATATGCTTTAAAATTTTTTGCTTACTATAACATTTGGGTCATATAGTTTAGTAGTAGGGGGCACTCAGTAGCATAGAAATCACCCTAATACTTAAGAAACCATGTGTCCCTTATTTGCTTCCTTATCCTTCATTTAAAAATATTAGAAAGACTGTGCTCACTCTAAAGTAATGCAGAAAAACAAAGAGGAAAATGCATAAAGAAGCTGTCTGCTCCCATCTCTTGCTTCCATTCTTCTGCAGTCCCAGGAGAGAACTTTATTACTCTTATGCTTAATCTAAGACTATTTTAGATGAAAAATATTGTATCTTAATCTCTGAATAGGAAACATGTTTTGAACATCCCTGATACAGTTTTTTCACTAAATTTTAAAATAATGAGCCATTGATCTAAAAACTACAATAGAATTTGTTGCTATATTCTTATAGTACTTTTTCTTATATGTATGTTGTTTCATAGTGGTAATCATAGTACAGGTGGAATTCAAATCTGTGTCTTCACTTATCACATTAAAAATCACACAGATTTTCCCAAGTAACTTCTTTATTAGTCTAGGTTTAGGATACTAGACTATTAAGTCTTCAGAATCTGAGATGACTTTTGAAAACCCTGCTTAGCCTCTATATCTGTACTATTGTAACATAAACACGTTCAAATCTTAAGTTCAAAAATAACCTAAAAACACAAATAACAAAAACAAAAAACAAAACAACTTCCACAAACATCAACAACAGAAAACCTTTCTTTAAACCTGAGTCACTGCTGTCTATCCTTGTATCTTTCTACCTCCCTTTACAGCCAATATCATTAAAGTCCTTGTCTTAACTCTTTTCCTTCCCAACCTCTTAACTACCCAAAGCGGTGAATTTTTAGTATTCATCTTAATTTAACTCTCTCTGACATTTAATACTACTGAGAATTTTTTTCTTGAAACTATCCCCTCCCTATTCTTCCATGATACTACCTTCTGTGAATGTCCCTTTTGCCTCCCACTTAAATTCTGATGCTCCGTGAATTCTGGACTTAGTTTGCTCTTCTTCTCAATTCATGTAGTCCCATGACTACAAATATGTCTAGCTGCTTAGTGGACTTCTCCCCCTGATATCCCATAGACATACTAAATTCATCACATACAAATATAAATTCATCAACGTACGCAAAGCCACTCCTCCTTCTATAACTTTTACTTTCAATCTCCTCTTCCCCCATCGTTTTAGCTCAAACTTTCACCATCTTCTAATTGACACACTACAATAAATATTCTCTAGGTTTTCGTCCCCTTAGGAACCCAGGGCTATAATCCATTCCCCATAGACCTGCCCTAATGGGTTTCTCAAATCTGATCATATTTTTCTCTCCTTAAAACTCTTCAGTGGATCTCCAGTGCCTATGTGATAAAATCTGAATTTCTTAGGACGGCATATGAGCTACTGTTTCTTCTAACTATGTCAATCTCATTTACCCATTTGTGCTTTCATTTTAGCAGTTCCCTTGGCCTGGAATCTCTTTTTCATATATTGTAATCACTTCTTTAATTCAGATCAAGGATAACCTATTCCATGAAGTCCTCCCTGACATTATTGTCTCATTGATACTTTAAAATGTATAATTTCCTCAATTTTACCATCCCAGGCCATTGCACAAACTTGTATCACACTACAGATTACACATTCGTGCACATACCAGTTTCCCTGTCTCTCTGTCCTCTATACTACATATTACATGAGGATAAGGAACTTATCCTAAAGGCCTAACATAGTACCTGGTATGTCTATAGGTATTATTTGTTAATAATATTATTTTTATTGAGTAAATTAACTTTGCACAGTAGACCCTAAATAGCTGTGTAGGGA
>NW_006796614.1:421556-424723 GCF_000442215.2 Lipotes vexillifer | reverse complement strand
GGAAGGAAGAAACCATGGAAGGACACTGTCAGGTTATTGGAATTCCTCCACAGTTTTTCACTGAAAATTGTGTATTTGATTTAAAAAAAAGTTTGGAGCTTATGTCTTGGTAAAAGAATAATTCTGCATGGCAATAATGATTACTGTGATTTTTCATGGTAAAAAAATGAATATAGAAAATGCATTAAAATTGAATTTTTAAGGTGAAAAATAACAAATCCCAAATTAAATTCTTCCAGTGAAAAACTTTTAAGGCACTCTTGATCTGTAAATAACTTTAACAAGCACTAATCTGTGCTTGGATACATGCATGCAGTGTATTTAGAGAGTCTAGAAAGAGAAGCCAGTTAAGTATCACTGTTGTCTAAGAAAAGCAAAGGCAAGGGAAAAAACCTGACTTTATACAAGTAATACTAATGGTTCGCATATTTTCAGTGGTGGCATAAGGAAATTAATAACTCTTTACACTCGAATTTTCACCCCCTTCTAAGAATCCAAGCACTAAGTACCTATTTGAGAAAAAGAAGTCTGACAAAACATTTCTAAAGAACAAATGTGGGGACTTCCCTGGCGGTCCAGTGGCTCAGACTCCACACTCCCAACGCAATGAGCAAGGGTTCAATCCCTGGTCAGGGAACTAATGTCCCGCATGCAGCATGGCGTGGCCAAAAACAAACAAAAGAGCAAATGTGTTATTAATACTGCCAAGTCATAAAGCAATATTAGAAGTTTTCCTAAATATATTAAATCTTATTAACATATTTTACTATATTTTACAGTTTTAGATGCCCGTTTCAAAAAAAATTAATATCTCTGAAATTAGTACGTATCTCACAATCAATGGCTACCATAGATTATTCACACATTTTTGCTTTCTTGTAAACATATAAAATAATGATGCCTCTTACAATCAACGGTGTCTTAATTTGATGAAATACAGTAGAAATTAGATATGGAACAAAGTGCGCTCAATTAGCTGATAAAAGCTAAAAAATAAAATAAAGTAAGTTCACATATATGACAGAAAAAAGTGATTGATTTGACTATGGCAGTTTGAATGTCCCCACACCTTCCTATGTGAACACAATCACATATTACCATTATTTTTCCTCTGGTAATAATTTAAGAAATGGGAAATATATTTCTGCTTAATGCTATACCTTACTTGACTTAGCATACCATATGTTTAGGTTCGAAACTTTCTAAGTTTTTTGAATAATACAAGTCAAGTTTATTTTAATCACTTTCACAAAACAATTTTAAAATAACCCATGGTGACTTCCAGCATAAAAGAAGAGATTCAATTGCAATGTAAATCTTAAAAATAATTGCAAATGTCACTAGTCATAGACATTTTTCAAATTTCCCAGCCAAGTTACTGAAAAACATTTTACCTGTTTATCTGAAAATATATGACTGTGTGCAATAGACGCTACCAGGTTTTGTTGTTGTTGTTTTTTGTTTTTTTTTTGTTATCCCAGTAATGGAGATTAATGATGCATAGGCTGTCCTGTTTTTTAGTAAGAAAAATATGAAATTCTGTGGGTATCCTTGGCCTACTGAATTCCTCACTGTAGCTATGACTCTTATCACCTGAGTCCAGTACACATATCTCTCCTACTCCAATCCAACCAAAGCCACATTCATCAAAGTATTATTTTCAACTAAGCAGAGTTTCATTTTGGTAACTCAAATAGATTTCTTAATCTGTAGGTTTAAATTTAAAAAAAATACTTTATATGAGTAGGATTTGTTTTTCACAAAATTAAGGCATCATAATAAACAGCATGTAGACTGGAGATTGCACAGAAAATATTTATATCCTATAAAGAGCCCTGAGGGCCTATTCTCCAAAAATGTTTCCCTAACACTCTGCTAAATTATGTAATGTTTTCATATTATTAATTCCTGTGATTTAAAGATGACCTCTCAGCTAAAATCAGAGAGAAGAAACATTATCACATGATTAATAGTGATTATTTAACATTGATCATTTTGTAGGAAATTCATATTAACAAATTTAGGCTTTATAAGTTAGTGACATCAGTTATCAAGAACATGTATTCATTCTAGACCAAATAATAAAAACAAGGTGCTGTGCTTATGTTAAGGTAGGGAAAAGTGTCCTTTCTTCACTTCCACAGAACATTGCAAACCTGAACTCTGAAGCAATACTCTTCTAACTCAAAATCTCAAAAAATATTTTTATGAATGTAGCTCATTCAGTCTTCTCCTCTGTTCTTCATCTTCTGCAACCAACTTAGTGACATTTTCCTTTCATACACACCTCAAAAAAACATTTTTTTTCCCCTACCGTACCAGATAAACAAAAAAAGAAACCCTACCTCTAACTAGATGTTACACAAAGTTTTTCTCATGCTGGGTCTTTTAGTTCTCAGAACCTGTCATGGGCCCCCCATAGTGTTTTCAGACATGTTCCTTCTGTGTGGGATATTCTTTCTCCCAGCCCGCCTTCTGCCATCACCCTTAATATCCTCATTTCAGTCCTTCAGGGAAGTGTTGACTTTACTCAGAACAGTCAGGGCTTCCAGTTACGTTTTCACATACTCTATGTGTATTTGAATGATTATGTAGTAAACATCTGTCTTTCCACTGGAAAGTAAGTTACATGAGGAGCTCCAACACTCTGCCTCCCATATGCAGTACAGAGTAAGAATTTAATAAATATTTATCAAATGAATCAATCAGGTTTTTCCAAATCAGAGCATATTATTATCTGCTTCTAGCCATTTTAAACATCTTAGTATACATTACCTGCCAAGGTACTCTGTAAAGCTTATATTTATTATGGCAAATGTTTCACAGACACATACTACATTACGTGTGCAATTTGTCACAGCATCTGACTGAAACCCTAGCATTGCCCTGATGCAGTAAGTCCCAGATTTGTGTTTGTTCAGTGACAGATGAATACTGTCCATAAATGTCACTCTGGTGGGAGATGATGGCTATTTTTCAACTCAGCTTTATCACTTGGATTTTAGGACTTCCTTTACTCCTTTCCGCTTTCCTGTGTAGTTGATGGTTTTTGTCTTTTTTTTTTTTTTTTTTTTTTTTTTTTTGTTTTTCGTTTTTTTTTTTTTTTTTTTTTGAGGTACGTGGGCCTCTCACTGCTGTGGCCTCTCCCGTCGCAGAGCACAGGCTCC
>NW_006796614.1:410359-421452 GCF_000442215.2 Lipotes vexillifer | reverse complement strand
CGACAGCCCCCCCCCCCCGCACTTTTTTTTTTAAGTAACCTTACCTTCCTACAATCAAATAGCCATTCCTCTCCTCTCGAGGTTAGCTGTTGTGCTGCTAGTTCCTCTTCTCAGTTAATTTTAACATATCTTGAGAGTATTCAGTAACAGTTTGCCAATACTCATATCTTCTCACTTTAAAATGTGCCTTGTAAAAACTTGTGGTGATAGTTATGTCATATACAATGAATATGTTGTAGTTTGGGTATTTTTCCTGGACATTCATGAACATTGCAGCCATGACTCTTTGTGAGAATTCTCTCTGATACTTCCACATGACATTGTTTCACTTATTCCTTTCACCATCACAGCCACCCAATGCTGGAAAGAACCATGACAGTATTATTTAATATCAAGTCATTTTTTTCCTTATTTGGACCCTGAAACTGCATCCCTTGGGGACCAGAGATGGTGCTTACGTGTGGAGAAAACATCATGTACAAAGGCTTAGAGTGTGACACTGTGGCAAAGGGGCAGTAGCTCAGGATAGGTGAATTACAAGGTCCATGGGAAATAATGGTGGGTAATAGCTAGAAAGGCAGCGGTAACATTATAAATGGCCTTGTTTGGCATTCTGTGGATTTGATTTGCTGATGGTGAGTATTTGTTAGGCAGAAGGTACAGGATCAGATTTGCATTTGGAAAATATCATTCTTAGCTTATTACACAACAGACATAGAAGTATGTTCATTGCTAGACTGGGGCAGAAGGTCAAACTGTGGAAAGTTAATTGTTAATTTCAACATTCGATCCTGTTCAATTCCAGTTGGCAAGCAAGACTGCTGTAGCCTAAGGGTGGAAAGAAAGCTTATACAGGGCAAATGTTAGTACTACATTGAGTGCTGGGGAGCCAGTGTTTGGTATACTTTAAAATGAAAAGGTAAAATCAAAGATGAGGTTCCATGTAAAAATAAGTTTATTAATCACCTAGCTTCTGGAGTTTGGCACTGTGGCTAAATAAGTTCTTCCGTAACTTATTGTTAGTAGAAAATTTTATTTTATTAAAACTCATCAAAAAATAAACTTGTTCATTTTCCTGTATATATAGGTAGAACATTCTGAACAGATTTTTATAATTTTATGTTTCAAGACCTTTTTTTTTTTTTTTTTGCGGTACGCGGGCCTCTCACTGTTGTGGCCTTTCCCATTGAGGAGCACAGGCTCCGGACGCGCAGGCTTGGCTCACGGGCTCAGCCGCTCTGCGGCATGTGGGATCTTCCCGGGCCGGGGCACGAACCCGCGTCCCCTGCATCGGCAGGCGGACTCTCAACCACTGTGCCACCAGGGAATCCCCCAAGATCTTTTCTTGATATGAGATTATCATTCTGAACGTTAATAATTATGTATAATGGAATGCAGATTTATAAAGTATATGTGGGATGAATGTATTCTGGCCTCCAGGACATACCCCAGCCTGCACAAAATAATCCTCTAAATTTTTAATGTAATGTCCTTAAATAGTGTGTGCATCAGTTAAAGTGTAAAGAAAAAAGTGAACCAACTACCAGTTTATCTGGGATGGTCTCAATTTACAACTGCTGTGTGGGATAATTATTAATAATGCCTCCTTTCATACTAAACAAGTACTTTGATCTGGAAGAGAAATTATATGTTCACCCTTTTAACACCATAGGCGATGACTGATAAATAAATCCCAGGGTAAATCCCAGCTCTCATACGCACCATTTGTTCAATTTTAGCAAGAAAACTCACTCCGGTGTCTTCATCTATAAAATTGGAGAAAATAAGTTTTACCTTGTAGATTTGTGCCTTGTAGATTTGTACCTTTATGAAGAATAAATGCAGAGTTGGCTTTATGGATGTGAAACCCATGCAGTCCCACAGTGGGGGACTTCATGCTGAGAAGGGCCATGCTTTGCTTAATGCTCTACTGATCTCTTGAAATTGTTAACATGTTTTCAACAAGTGTAGTACGTTTTCCTTTTGTACTGGGCCCCATAATTTATGATGAGTCCTGATTAAATGAGAAATATGCTAATTTAATCCAAATTTTCTTCCTTAATTCTTCCATTCTGGTTTAAGTCCTGATTTTATTTCACCAAGTAGAAAATCATTTATAGTCATTTTATAATGCAAATGTCACTGGAAATATTCAATAAACAATCTATAAGAGGTATAGAAAAGTTTTATTTGAGCCAAACAGGATTATAGTCTGGGAGACAGCCTCTCAGATAACTCTGAGGAACTGTTCCAGAGAAGCATGGTTTTCAGCACAGTTTTATATCTTTTCAGAACAAAGAAAGTCAAGCAAGTTGGGGATACATCCCTTCAAGGTTTAAAAAAAAAAATACAGATCAGCATGTGTACAACAAGTCAGTATGTCATTGGCATCTGTGAAGGGAGTCTTATTACCAAAGGAGTACCAGCATTGGCATCCCAGGAAAGGAGGCATTTAATTTTTATTTTTAACATGGGCATTCTTTGCTTCTGGTCAGTGTACACTTTTTTAAAAAATGATTAAAGCAGATGTACAATGTATGTCCGGTAAGCCACAAACAGGCTGTTTTAATAAGCATAAAATTCAAGTTAAATAATGTATTAGCCAGAATGATTTCCCCATACCCCGATATGTGAACATTTCTTCCATTAAAATCAACTGAAAATTAAAATATAACAAAAGCAGGTTATTGTTCATATGAAAGGAAAATTTCCTTTATATTTTACACTTTAAAACCAGTGTTTATAGTAGAAGGCACTTACCTATTCAAATTTTGAGAACATTACAATAAATTATTAGTATATTTTGAAGTAAATTATCATTTGGCCTTTATTAAGGGGGTGTGTTATATTCAGTTAAAATAATTTTAATATCATAAATAATTCTCCAAAATTAGAAAGAGTCCTCTGGCTTTTCACACCTAAGTGTCTTTCTACACCTGAATAGTCACACTGGGGACAGTATAAATATCCTAAACTAGTTTTCTTTGTATACAACATGATGCCACCATTAGTACTTATACGTAAAATATTCATGATAATAGCTTTAATGTATCAAGCTCTTGTTGTATGCCAGTTTCCTTCTAAATGCTCTACATGTATTATCTACATATAATAATACACACACACACACATACACACACACAAACATTCCTGTGAAGAGGGTATTATTATTTCCATAATAATAATTACAATATTGAGGCTTAGAGAGAATAAATAACTTGCCAAAGCCATATAGATAGAAGAGAGCTTAATTTTGAAACTAATCTCTGAATTTTAAAGCCTGAGCTGCTTATCAGTGTTTCAGTATTTTGCAAGTTGGCATTCAAGTACATATTCTCAGAATTACATGATTCTATAACATAGTTTGAAACTGTCTGCATTCCCTAATAAATAATCTAACTGATAAACATATATGTGTATTCTGGACCATCTGTATGACCTGGGAACTTTTGTCTCCATGCCCCCACAAGCATGCCTAGATTCTAATAAGCTAGTGAGGAGGAAATGAGGCAGATTTAAAATGTAAATAATTCCTCTAAGATCAAGAACAAGACAAGGATGTCCACTCTCGTCACTTTTATTCAACATAGTTTTGGAAGTCCTAGCCACGGCAGTCAGAGAAAAAAAAGAAATGAAAGGAATCCAAATTGGAAAATTAGAAGTAAAATTGTCACTGTTTGTAGATGACATGATACTTACATAGAAAATCATAAAGATGCTACCAGAAAGTTACTAGAGCTTATCAATGAATTTGGTAAAGTTGCAGCATACATAATTAATACAGAGAAATCTCTTGCATTCCTATACACTAACAGTGAAAGATCAGAAAGAGAAATGAAGGAAACAATCCCTTTTACCATCATATCAAAAAGAGTAAAATACCTAGGAATAAACCTACCTAAGGAGACAAAAGACCTATACTCCAAAAATTATAAGATACTGATGAAAGAAACCAGACATGACACAAACAGATGGAGAGATATACTATATTCTTGGATTGAAAGAATCAATATTGTGAAAATGACTATACTACCCAAAGCAATCTGCAGATTCAGTGCAATCCCTATCAAATTACCAATGGCATTTTTCACAGAATTAGAACAAAAAAATGTACAATTTGTGTGTAAACACAAAAGACCCCAAATAGCCAAAGCAATCTTGAGAAAGAAAAATGGAGCTGGAGGAATCAGGCTCCCTGACTTCAGACTATACTACAAAGCTACAGTAATCAAAACAGTATTGTGTTGGCACAAAAATAGAAATATAGATCAATGGAACAGGATAGAAAATCCAGAGATAAACCCATGCACCTATGGTCACCTAATCTATGACAAAGGAGGCAAGAATATTCAATGGAGAAAAGACAGTCCCTTCAGTAAGTGGTTCTGGGAAAACTGGACAGCTATGTGTACAAAAATGAAATTAGAACACTCCCTAACACCATACACAAAAATAAACTCAAAGTGGATTAAAGACCTAAATGTAAGGCTGACGCTATAAAACTCTTTAAGTATTATTAAAATAGAAATAATTTAAATCAATATTGGCAGTTTATGAATTTTTTGTTTTTGTTTTACCTTAAAAGGTCTTGAAGGAGCTTTATTGGGTGACACTTCATGTGACTAATTGATTGTTAGTATCATATCATTAGTTCTTATTATTTTATGCTTTGTTAAAATAATATTATTATTATTATTGATATTATACTGACTGCTCCATCTTGATCATTTTCATTTCCTCATTAGGTTTTTTTTTCTTTTACCTGAGTTTTGTTAATATTTAAGTATTTAAACAGTAAAGCATTTAAAGGTAAAGAATCATTCAAAAATGAAATTGATCTCTTCCCTTTTTTTATACTTTAAAATAAGTAAATTATAAATTTAAACATAATAAATTAATCAGAGATCTACAAACTTAAAATACATCCTGAAAATGTTTTGCCCTCATCCTTTTCCATGCTGTCCTTTCATCCAAGGGGTGGGGGGGAATACTGAAACTATTGTGTATTTCTATTTATGTACAGTGTTCTGTCCAGAGGCAGTAGTTCCTTCTTCCTATCATATGAGAAGGAGTGAATCATCTACAACGTAAAGCCCTTCTGTACATTATTTTCATGTTAGCCTCTAGTTAAAGTAAAATGCATTTACACTTCCATACATTATATTACTTGAAATGATAATGCTTTCTATTAAACTGTACTTCAATATTCTGTTTTACCTGCAGCTGAATGTGGTGCATCTGCAACAAGTAATGAAGGAATTCTGCTCTCTCCAAATTATCCACTCAACTATGAAAACAACCATGAATGCATTTATAGTATTCAGGTTCAAGCAGGAAAGGGAATCAATATTTCAGCCAGAACATTTCATTTAGCACAAGGAGATGTTCTTAAGGTAGGTAAACTCAGAATATTTATATTTTGATCATTTTAGTCATTAAGTATACATTAATACATATATACATGTATATGATATATATGTATATATAATCAACCATAAGTTGATTCTGCCATTCATAGATTTAAATTATACATTATTTCCCATTTTCCTGTCAATATTTTTACTGAGATAGAATGTTTTCTTTCTAATGTTTATTTATAATAAGTAAATTTTGATTTTATGATACATGAATTTTTTTTCATGACATAAACCCGTTTATAATATTGTTTTAAAAAGCAAAATACAGAATTTTTTGTAATAGAAGAAAAAAGAAAATGTCTCGTGAAAATGCCCTAAGATATTACCAATAGCTATTCACTTCCTCTACTCCAGTAGTCTCTCCTATGCTTTGTAATTTAGTTTCTGAACCCAATTTGCTACATAGCTGTTTTCTTTTTTTTTTAACATCTTTATTGGAGTATAATTGCTTTATAATGGTGTGTTAGTTTCTGCTTTATAACAAAATGAATCAGCTATACATATACATATATCCCCATATCTCCTCCCTCTTACATCTCCCTCCCACCCTCCCTCTCCCACCCCTCTAGGTGGTCACAAAGCACTGAGCTGATCTTCCTGTGCTATGCGGCTGCTTCCCACTAGCTATCTATTTTACATTTGGTAGTATATATAAGTCCATGCCACTCTCTCACTTCATCCCAGCTTACCTTTCCCCCTTCCCGTGTCCTCAAGTCCATTCTCTACATCTGTGTCTTTATTCCTGTCCTGCCCCTAGGTTATTTAGAGCCATTTGTTTTTTGATACATGAATTTTAATGTTTCAATAACACCAAAATAAGAACATTTTCATGCCAAATATCTTATATTCAATAAATATTATCTATGAAACATAATTAATCCATAAATGGACATTTATTTATTTTTATTTTGATGTTTATTAAGTAACCTATTTCTGTTGATACATAGATAACTCTTTGCATTTATGACTATGAAAAAGTTTATAATTTATGAATATATCTAACAATATCTATTAATTATTTAAGAAAAAATATACCTTGTTGATAATAAACATTTAGGACAAAATTTGTTAATTTATTTAAAAAATTTGAAATAATCAAATTTAAAGATAAGATTAAAGGGAGTTAGTTCCCTGGTGGCTAGTGGTCAGGACTCAGTGCTGTCACTGCTGTGGCCACAGGTTCAGTTCCTAGGTGGGGAACTAAGATCCTGCAAGTGGCACGGCGCTGCCAAAACAAATTTTTTTTAATGATCCGATTTTAGGCAAATGAATATTTTCATACTTGCTGATACATATTTTTCAAAGTAAGTGTTTTGATAAATACAGTTTATATTCATTATTGGAATAAAAGTAAACACTTCTATAAAATCACATTTAAATATTTAAAAAATGATCACATACATGTTTTTCTCATTATCAAGATTTCATTAATCCAGGTAAGAAATTCAACATATTTCTGTTTTCACAAATCCTGAAAAAAATTATGATATCCCAGGTTGACTGGGGTGGGGTATTTTTATTTAAACAGTGATTTTAAGGTTGTTGGTTATGTTCTTCTTTTAAAAAGAATATTAATTTGATGATAATTGATGGTTCTCTAACACAAACAGTTCTGTATGCTTGTAAGATTTGTATAGACATGGGAAATATTTTCTGCAGTACACTTAGATATATAAAATTTTAGTATTAATTTAGAGCCATTCCCATTCTTTGTGCTTTTCCTCAATAGGCAACAGAAACTCACTGTATTATATCTTCAACTTCCAGTTCATTGTTTGAATTTTCCTGTTAAAATAAGTTTATCTGCTAAATTGGAGTCAACATTGAGATTAATGGGATGCTTGTACTTAGAATTAAGACAGTGGTTATCTATCTATTTATTTATTTATTTATTTATTTATTTATTTATTTGGCTAACTGTGGGGAAAAAATGTATCAAGGTATAGATCAGAAATATGAGTGTAGCTACTAAACTGTATCACATAAGCAACAATAATAAACATGTATTTATAAGTTAAAAGTCAGGAAATGCTTCCCCATGCCTACCACAATCCTTCCTAAAATATTTCTCTTCTCTCAGTGATGCCTGACATTTCTACATTACTTTTCCATACTGAATGATGTTTATTGTTTGGAAAATTCATTAGGGACAACAAGTGATGCTTTTTTAAAAAATAGCCCTAATATGTTTCTCAGAGTGCTTTCTAACGTATTACTTATTTGGAGTAAGGTCATATGCATTTGTGATGTGTGTTTCCTTGAGGAAGGACGGGACCTCAGTAATAAGTGACAATGTGAGGGGATGTGATGGTGAGAGACAAAGGAAAGCAGGAAAAACTCAATTTAAGGCCCTTTAGTGGATTTCATTAAATAGTGACTTTTCTTTCATGAGTGAAAGGATGAAAATTTATATTCCCAGAATTTTTGTTTTAATTATATCTTTCCTAGAATAAATATATGTTTTCCAAAGTTGAAAAGATTATATACTAAAATTAACCTGGAAACACACCAATTCACTTATCCTTCTACTGATAGTGTAACCTGGGATTTATTCTAAATTATCACATTTAAAGAACTTCAGTAAGCCATACTACATATACGGTTGGGGATGGGCTTTTAAACTCTGTCTGTCTTCATGGTCTCTCCACAAGTGTAAGATGTAAAATGCTTGTATGTTATTCTTCTCATTAATTCCATGGATGACTATTAGGTCAAAGATACCTACTGACACAGGCACAGTTAGGCATGCACAAACAGACAGTGTACTGTGCAAAGGACAAATGATTACTTCTCAAAGACTGTTAAGCCCAGAGTCCTCTCAGGATGGAAGGTCATTTGCCTCACTGCAAACTAATCCATGAGAGCCCATTCTCAACCCCAGCACTTTCCAATATTAAACCTAGTAAAGTCAGTTCTCTTTCTCCATCCCAACTAAGACATAAGAAGAAATAAGAAAAAAAAGTAGCCCATTATGGAACTCTCTGCTCCTTGACTGAGAGATTTAAAAGCATTGTTTTTCTTTATGTGGTAGGATCGGCTACGTTCTTTGGAATGACATTCTCTTGTAATCTTTACATGGGTATAAGGCTTGGAAGAAGGTTTGTTTTCTTCTGGTTTCACTTACTATATTACATCACTGTATTGGATTCTGATAAAAACAGAACAGCAACAACAATAAAAAACAATGTGTGTTATTTATCTATATCTATACACACACAAAAACAACTTTCCTTTCCAATAGCTCAACCTGTAGGATGGTGCTTGTTTACTCATTCACCCACTCTCTCTCTCCCTCCTGCTTCTTTTTATAAACACCTTAGTTATTTATAACCACACTAGCAAAGTTTCAGTAGATCTGGGGAAAGTAGGTTCAGTTGGTTTGCACCTGGGATTAAGGAATTTTATAAAGCTCTCCAGATTATGTGATGACCAGCAGGTTTGGGAATTATGAATATATCTTTCCTTGGTTCTGTTACTTTCAATGGGCAAGAATATTGAACTTCCCAATCCCTCACTCAAAATATGTAACTTAATTAATTCTTTTAATTAACATTTATAGATGGTGTTTATTATATGTAGGCTCTAAACTGTCAATAATGAATAGCTCTTCTTGTCACCTGGATAGGAATAAAGCTGAATACCAATCAGAAATACTCTTTATGTTTTTGTTGTCGCTGTGTTTGTTTTTATTTTCAGAAAAAGACTAAGCACTATGTTTAGATAAAGAAATGTAGCAGAGAAATAATTCAAGACAATCTTTTTACCACAGTCAGCATTATGAAGTTTAAAGACATTTCTTATGCAAAATGTAGACTAAATGGATTATTATGGAGAAGAGCCAGTAAAATATCCCAAAATTGGTTTTGAGAGCCCAAAAGAAAGGGTTAGGAGATGTATATCATATTTATGAAAAACTAGATAGTTGAAGGACTGAATAACATTCTTTTAGAAATATGATGAGAAGGTTATTAATGTGTTGCTATTGTTATTTTCTAAGGTGTATTATTTTTAAGCTCTTTCATAACCTATTTGTGAATCTTTGGCAGTACCACATGTGAGAGCCTATTGTTAAATTTTCAGTACTTTTGTGAGCTGGTTGTTAAACATAGCCATTATTAAAAATTAAATTGTTACAATTGGATTACAATTAAATTAAAAAACAAAGGTAATAAATGCACCTTTTCATTTCCTAATTATTTTACTACTTTAACTATTATCGGTGCTTTTGAGGTTAGTTATATATAATGTATCTGTGTGGTGGAAATACTGTGTCAGGTTGTCCATCTCTTCCCAACTCTGTATTCAACAGTGTCACATTGATAGCTTGATATTAGCCATAGTAAGTGTTTACACTGCAGAAATTGGCAAATACTACAAACCCTGACTTGATTTATTGCTTTGCTCATTGTCATTACATAAGTAGAAACAGGTTGTATCTGTAGCCATTATATTATGAATAGCATAAAAAATTGAGAAAATATCTTTTCTAGTATTTGAAAAGTATTATTCAGTTTAGCAAAGAAGTTGCTCATATCATTTACAAACCAGTGACATTCTGATATAACATCGTTTTTGATGTTTCATTTTCATCTCACTTGTTAGCAAAAATATCAAGCAATAGGGCTTCCCTGGTGGTGCAGTGGTTAAGAATCTGCCTGCCAATGCAGGGGACACGGGTTCGAGCCCTGGTCCTGGAAAATCCCACATGCCGCGGAGCAACTAAGCCTGTGCGCCACAAGTACCAAGCCTGTGTTCTAGAGCCCACGAGCTGCAAATACTGAGCCTGTGTGACACAGCTGCTGAAGCCTGTGCGCCTAGAGTCCATGCTTTGCAACAAGAGAAGCCACCACAATGAGAAGCCCGCACACCTCAGAGAATAGTAGCCCCTGCTCACCGCAACTAGAGGAAGCCTGCATGTAGCAACAAAGACCCAATACAGTCAAAAATAAATAAATAAAAATACATATTTTTTTAAATCAAGCAGTGTTCATTTAAGAACAACTTTTGTCTGTAAGTTGCAGTTATAAGTTGCAGCTACAAAAGTTTGGCAAAAAAATACTGAAAGCACTCTGTAAGAATCAATTAGCTCTATGGAATTTACAATAATGAGTATTGTATATTTTATTCCTGTGTATAAATAGGATGCTACACATTCCTTAAATCAGTGATTCACAAATGACAGTCTGTGAGCCAAATCAGACTGACACCTCTTTCTGTAAATACAGTTTTAATAGGAGAAAGCTGTGTTTATTCATTCACATATTGTCTATGGCTCCTTCTGTGCTAGAAGGGCAGTATTGAGTAGTTGCCACAGAGATGTTAACAGCCTAAAATATTTACTATCTAAACCTTTTCAGAAAAAGTCTGTCAATCTCTCTTTATATCAATAAAATTTACTTAAAAAACATATATATGGGTATGTACGTTCACCAGTTTGGTTTGTTTGAGAGCTGGGTTTTAAATATTTTCTAGCACACCAGTGATCTCATAAGTCTACCACATGTAACATAATAAGATTTAAAATATTGTCCTTTTTAACAATTTTAAAAATTAATTTTTCTTTTTCATTCAAAATTTGAACTCTAACTCAACTTATTAGAAAAAATTATTTAAATTCCAAATCAACCTATAAAACAAATGGCCAAAATGAAAATTCTAGTATTCATGAGCAGGAAT
>NW_006796614.1:398656-409773 GCF_000442215.2 Lipotes vexillifer | reverse complement strand
GCAGGAATGATTTGAAGGTTTGTATGATTATATTCACATGCATGTGTAATTTCTCTCTTTTTATTTTACTTTTTTAGGTACTTTTTGCTCTTGGGTTCAGATAATAGCTTTTTGCTAAATTCTCTAGAGAAATGACTGGGAATATACTTTCTAATCATACATTTATTATGTCATTAACAACAACAACAGTTGAGTGTCCATAAACAGTTCATCATAATAGGGTTTGACCTTCCAGATGTAGGAGGGTCTGTACACCATAACTAATTTCAGGCCCTGATCTATTACAAAAGTTTTGATAATTGAAACATAGCAGTATTAAGTTCTAGTCTGTTCTAGTGTAGGACTACCAAATTAATTGCAACCTTATAACAAATTAGAGTCTTATCAAAGAGCTTCATTAATGTTATAAAAGCCGTCAATACCTTTCACAATATTACTTCTTAAGAAAACTTGAAATTCTACATTTGATATAAAAGTAAGTCTTCATTATCTGAATTAGGCTCTAAGTAACTAAGAATATTTCTATTTGTGAGCACCAGTCCGTCCCTTCCAATTAAAAAGTATACTATTATAATTAGCTTAGTCTTTTGTAGCTTTCTAAATTTCTGAAAAAATAAAAATAGATATTAAGACATATCTCAAAAATAATAATATATTTTAGAAAAAAGAAAATCGGCTCAAATAAATAAAAACATACTTAAAGATCCTGATTTTAAGTAGAAAAGCAATGAGAAATAATCTCAAAATTTCTATGTGATTCTGATCAGACCCAATATAATCACTCTGTACTGTAAATTTATTTTTAAATGAAAGGCACATTTTGTTTGTTTTGTTTTATTATTTGTATGATTGCATTCATGTCTACTTCAAATGTACTTTGTCTTTGGCTACACTGCTTTGTCCTTCCTTGTTGCCTTTATGCGCCCATATATGTTTGAATACATTTGAAGGATTTTATTTACAAGTTAAACAGCATGGACTTGATCATAGCTATAAAACTCTTCTCTTTTTAAAGCCTTCCTAATTAACACTTGCTTTTCATTTTGATTTAACAATTTTATACATGCTTCCAAAATTTCGTAGCTGAATGATCACACTTCAACAAAAGTTGTGTTTTCTGACACACGTTTCCTTGTCTCTGAATTATTGCTGATGGCTACTATTCTTAAGAAATGAAAAGTTGGCTCCTATGTAATCAAACAAAAAAAATTCCTGAGCTAACAAACCTCAACATTTGGTTCAGCTTTGTTGAAGACAAATTCTTGCTGATAACTAAAACAGAGATGAATTTGTATGATAAATTAGATTCCACAAGGGGTTCCTCATACTCCCATATAATTTTAGGAAATTAGTCCATACAGCCCTTTATCTAGTAGTCAAACACTCTTTTTAACAGTCAACACATTCTTTAAAAAATTGACAGAAAGACCTTTTAAAACAAAGAGGGAGACCAGTAAGGTGTTTGCTGTTAGGAATTCAGTGAGCATGTTGGATTGATTTTACAACTCACTTCCTCTCTTTCTTATTTCCACTCCCTCTCAGTGGTAATAAAATAAGAAGTAAATAAACTGGTGGAGCCTGGAGGGTGCGTATGAAGCTATAGATTCCCTCAGGCACAAAGGGAGAGAGCAGGAAATGCCTGGACGCTGGAGACTTCAGAAAGTCTGTGCAGAAAAGTTATAGAGTAAGGTTGTTAAGAAAGGATGCTAGGGGCTCTGAACAAAAACTACATTTGTATAGCATGTCTTTACAACATCTAAAACCTGTATCAATAATAAGGAAACATAAAACTATAACTACCTAAAGATAAATAAACACATAGCTAATGGAATTCAGGAGCCAGAAGAAAGAAAGACCAAGTTAAATACATAAAACAAATGAGATATCTTAAGATAATGCAATTTGAGTACCAAAAACAGAGAATGGGGGAGGGAAGAAGGGGGAGAGTGAGACAAACAGACAGACTGACTCTCTAGAGCTTGACCAATGACTTAAAATTTTAAGGTTTAAATAGAAGACCTAAAAAGAGATTAGTTACTGCTGAAAATCTAATTGTTAGTGTGGAAGATCCAGAGGAAGATAAGCCATAGTACAGCGGAAAGATAGATAAATTTCAGAAGAAAAAAATGTAAAGGAATTGCAACACAGTTTTGGAGACTGAATATGTAAATAATAGGCATTCAAGGTGGAAAATAAAATAATAAAATTGACAAGGAATAATTAAATAAACAAAAACTCAAGAATATGTCCTTGAAGAATACCTTGAATCTGTAGAAAGCAAAGGCTCATTATTTTATTTGAATAATCCAGATTTTGAAATATAGTAAAATATTTCCAGTTCACTTTGTTAAATTAACATAAACTTAATACTAAAACCTGTAAGGATAATTTGATAAAAAGGAAAAAAGTTATACATCAGTTTTTATTTACAAATTGTAGAAAACATTCTAAATAGATGATCAAGTTAAATCCATCAATTTAGCACAAGAAAAATATATCATGTAAATTAATATAATAATAATAAAAGTTCCATCATGTACCACCTAAATATCTCCTAGGTGACATGAATATAATGAATACCACTTTGGGGGAACATTGGTGCTATGACAAGATCACTGGATTAGGAGTTTAGCGACATAATTTTTACTCTTATGACAGGTCAGAAGTAAGGCAATTTCAGGCAAGAGACAAGTAACTTTTAGAAGTATTTCTCAGTCATTTCTATTCATTATCCTTCACAGAAGGAGCCCCAAGCTCCAACTTCATGAAACTAAGTACTGTGGAATGAGATTTGTCAGGGTTGGTCTTTGTAGGACCACAAATCATCATAATATCCAAGATTTTATGAACTCTAAGAACCAATTTTCACACCCTTGGGGGTAATAACTACCACATTTAAAAATATGTGCCTTAAAGGAAAAAGAATAGTAATATGCATTGTTGGCAAACCCTCAGTTTAATTACTGTACACTTTTTGGAAGATAATCTGACAATACATGAACATTTTAGCCCCCAAATTCAATATATTGAAAACTTTCTTACTGAAATACAAGTACCAAAAAAGAAATGTGAAATAACATCTAAAGGGTATTTATTTCAGCATTACTTTTAGTGGCAAAAAACTTTAGTTTATTAATATATGGAATGGTTGGGCAAGTTGTGGTAGTGCCATTGAATGAAATATTACACAGCTCTCAAAAGGAAGAATCTCTATCCACTGACCTGAAGAAATGTCTATAATGCCTTGATAAAATAAAAGCAAATTAGAGGGCAATGAGAAACTACACCTTCCGAAGAATGGGAATGAGGTAGGGAGCTTTGGGAACATATCAGTTTTGCTTTGTATACTTTTGCCTTGTTAAATCAGCTTCTAAATGCATTTAGTACTATTTTAACATTTTTAAAGTATCAGATATGAAATAAAGGACATGGGTAAATAGAATTTGCAAAAGAAGTAAGTACATTTTATATTGATCATGTTATTAGAAAAGCAGGTGTTTGGTGCCCTTGAGCAAGTTTAGAAAACCAACCAACCAACCAACCAATCTTAGAAACCAAACTTTCTATTGGTATTCTCAATTTTAAATTGTCTGCCATTAGAAGCATTGTTTTTATAAGAACAAAAACTTTATAACATGATTTTGAGTTTTACTTAGTGTCTGCTGAGCTTGGAATATTAAAATTACCCATGTGGAGTCTAACTTTCTTACCCTGATATTTGTAGGAATTAATATATGCAGTTATTCTTGGGAAACAGGTAGTGACCTGATTTACGAAGAGTGTAATAATTTCATTTTCTTCACAGATATAAATACATGCTCTGAATTGGTTATTACTGGCAAATTTACATTTTAATTGTAAATATATTTTTGCAGATTTATGATGGAAAAGATAAAACAACTCATCTACTAGGTGCTTTTACTGGCACATCTATGCGAGGACTGACCCTTAGTAGTACTTCAAACCATCTCTGGCTAGAATTTAATTCTGATTCTGAAGGGACAGATGAAGGCTTTCAACTTGTCTATACCAGTAAGTATTTTGGAAGAAAAAAAAAAAAGGCCAAACACTGATGCTAAATATTTATTAAATAATTGCAGTACACCAGGTGAAGTAATATTCAACATTTAATTATCAGTTTGCTGTTTATAGCTCCCTTCTATGTATATAATTTTATTTGAACCTAACTTAAAATCTTAGAGATATTCTAACTGTTGCTATTTTACAGTTGAAACAGCTAAGATTCAGAAAGTTTAAGTAATTTGTGACTTTGAACTTATTTATATATTTTAAAATAGCAGTATTCTTCACGTGAAATATTTAAGCAATACAATTAAACTTTTAAATAAAATGGGAACCCAGTGTTTGAGCTCCTACCTGTAATTGCAAAACATATGCAATACATGTGTAGTAGTTATAGTTGGTCACCCTTAATGATAATTGGATGGTTTCAAATGATTGTACACGGAAGAGTAGCTAAGATTTTTGTTTGTTTTGCTTTTGTGTTAAATTGCCTTGATAAAAATAAACTTATATAGAACTATTGTGTTATACTCAAGTCAGCTTTATGACATTTAAACAGGTAGAAGGTCAAAGACTGAGAATCGTTGAGAGCCATAGGTAGGTGGGTTACATCAATTGTTATATGAACAAAATGAATTTATTTTACCTGTATCATAATTTAAGAAATAGACTAATTACGCCAATGAACATTAAGTCGTATTCAAATAACATATTTATTAAGTTTCTGCTCTGTGTAAGAACTGTTCTAGGAAAGTAAAGTGCATGAAAAACTGGTGATTCCTGGTAGTGTGTTAATAAATTTACAATTTACCAGATCAAATCAGTTTTTTGGAAGTTCAGAATATTCGTGGAATATAGCAAAATAAATTAAGTAACAGTATTCAGAAATCCCTTTTACTGTTAGAATATTTGAGAGAATTGAATGATTTCCATAAATTTTCTCAAGAAGTCAAATGAATGAAAGCTATTACAGAAATGGGGAAATTGAAATGGTTGCAGCATCAAAGGTATTCATGGGATCCTAAAGGGAATCTGAATCAAATTACTGTTTGTGAAAATGCTCTTTCTTAATGATATAAGTAGGAGACAGGAGACATAATACTGAGATATTATTCTTGCTCCTTGTTTATTTAAAGGTTTTTTCCTACCTGTGCTAGAATTATTAATTATTAACATTAACACAACAGAAATTAACAAAATGATGTTGAATACATCTTTTTAAATCCTGAGAACTCTTGTGTATAATGTGATTTCTTATGACGTCCTCCCAAAGACAAATGAAAATCCAAGCAAATCGAGTTTATAGATATTGCTGTGTGATGGACTAAAAATAACAGTATTGTGATTATAGCTCAAATATAATTGGTGTGATCTGCTTAGAAGGGCAAATGTTTTTTAATCTGTTTTCCTCTTTCTCTTTTTGTTTTCTGACAGGGCTGGTGACATTTTTCAAGTCATGGTTCAATGTTTACATAATGGTGTTTCTTTGTTCTGCATCATTTTGTATTTCTCTTTGTCTAAAATGTCAGTGGGTTTCATAGAGGAAACCTAGATTTCCTTTTCTGATATGTAAATTCTATGTAATGTGAGAGTATTGATGCAAAGATACTGGGCATTGTAGGCCATACCTGGATATAAAATTGTATGGGGTAGTCAGGTGTCTGGAATGAGTAAAATCATTGACTTTTTTGTCATTGCTGTGAGCTACTGGTTGTCAAAAAAAAAAAAGAAAAGAAAAATCCTTAAAAAGAAAATATTTGAAGTCACTCTTCTTAATGACTCTGGCTGTTCATTATAGGATGTGCATCATTATGAAGATGGAAAGCTATAGAATTGGAAAGAGAGTATAAAAGCAATTATTTTTTTAAAAGGGCATACATACATCTATGAATATTTTTCAGTCTCAGAACTGAAACTAAAATGTTTCAGTCTATATTCTGGAACTAAAATATTTATAGTCTGCTTCCAAGGTGTCTCTGGATATCACGGGGTCAGTAAATGCTAAGATTTTCTGATCCAATGGCTATGTGCTGAGCTCCTTTGTTAAGGAGGGTCCTGGAAGTAGTAACACATCTGTTATTAAATGTATTTGTTCCTAAGTGTTACTTCTGTTTTTTACAATGGCGATCTTGTTACATATCTGCAATTATCTTAATAGTTAACCACAGATTTCCTAGCTTTGAAAGAAGCTACTTCCCATCCTCCAAATATACTTTGGTTTCCAGCCTTAGCAGCTGCAACCAGGCTTTTTCTTTCTTTCAATATGCCCCACCCACCTTGGGCATCCATTGAGCTATTCAACTTCAAGACCATTTCAAATATTTCCCTACTGGTGCTTACCCTCATTCCTTCAGCCAGAGTTAGCCTACTTTTTAACACTTCTTTTGCAGTAGTCTATATCCGCAGCTAATGTAGCTGTTATCACATGGTATTGTGGTTATTTTTGTTTTGTTTTTTGCAAACATGTTATGCATAGTTCTTCACGGGGCCATTTCACTTCATAATGTCTTTAGTCAGTTTTAGTCCAATTACAACTTTTTACATATTCTTGGTAAATTAACATGTAGTCTGAATACTGATTTTGTAAAATGTTTTTGTGATATAGAATATTCTACTAGGCCACATATTTTGTATTCCTAAATTTCTTAGAAGCAGTAATTAATTTTTGAACATGAGAGAATTTGCTAAGATGTGCAAACATGGGGGAAAATGGAAAAGAACAGGCTTTGTGTTTGAATCCCTGTATCCAGTCATTTCTAAACCCAACCCCACCCCTGCCATTCTGTGGTATGTTCCCCTTAAAATTATTCCACCTTCGTTTCTGAAACATCTGAGAGAACACTGTGAGATAAAGAGGAGTTCCAATATTCATATTAAGAGGACTAGAGACAGGAGAGAGGAAATTTGGCTAGGGCAGATCAGGTAAGGATTCATGAATGAAGTAGAATTAAAGGTTGTGTTGGTGGATCACAGAAATAAATAGTGGAGAATATTCTAGGCAAAGGGAATAAGATGAAGGAAGGCACAGAGATTAGAAAGAACATGCTAAGCACATTCAAGGGAAATAGAACAAATAATTGTGGCCTCTCCTGCTACAGAGCACAGGCTCCGGACGCACAGGCTTAGTGGCCATGGCTCACGGGCCTAGCCGCTCTGCAGCATGTGGGATCTTCCCGGACCGGGGCACGAACCCACGTCCCCTGCACCGGCAGGCGGAGTCTCAACCACTGCGCCACCAGGGAAGCCCATGATAGTCATTTTTTATCTACCTTTCTATTATCTGTTTTTTGACTTAACAACATTTGCTGTTGTCTGGTTATTTTCATTTTAAGAGACAGAATTGCGTTTGGTTGAGAATAAAATGAAGAAATATTTTAGAACAGGCCTTTAAGTTGTGTTTTATTTCAACTGTCTTATTAGTCCATTCATTATATAGTCACTAAGAATAGCAAATGGACTAGTGGAAACAGTGGTTGAGATGCCACTTTTGACTTCAAGTAATGGTAAACCTAACCATGGCTTAAACAATTAGGATTTATTTTTATCATATGAGAGCTGTAAGGAGAGAAAAGGTAGGTAGATCTTGATTCAGTTGTTAAAGGGCCATGCCGCTGTCCTTTTGCTGTGGCACTCCTAGTGTGTTCACTCTTGTTCTCATGATTGTTGTGACATGGTCCCAAGATGGCTACTTTAACACTGAACATATTCAAAGCAAAAGAGAAAAAGGGAAGAGGTAGTGTCAGCCATATATGTCCCTTTTATCAGGAATGCAAAATCTTCTGTCAGACATTCTTTTATCTCTCTTTGTCCAAAACAGGGCTATGTGGTTATGCCTAAATTTCCCAGCAAGGCAAGCTGGAAAAATGAAGCATTTGTCAGCCTAAAAAATTGGATTATTATTTGACTATGATGATATACTGCCTGATATGCTTCAATTACTGCTGGGAGCAAGATCAAGGTTTTGTTCATGAGGGAGAACAAAAGAAGAGCTATTGAGAAGACAGTGTACAGTGTCTACTATGATGTAAAGCTGTAACAGATATTTCAAAACATAATAAGTTCAAAGATATTATATTAATAGATGCCTCTGTGATTAATGGTGTCATGGAAGTCCAGAGACTCGAGTGCCTAGAAAGGAAAATCACTTGGATCACCCATTATTAATAGTTTTAGTTCTACTATACTAAGAAGACAGTGAGCTTCTCTCGCTTTCCTTAACCAATAAATAAATTACAACATACCCGGTATGAAAATGCTACACCACATTTGAGGGGAGAAAATTTCCCACTTCTTTATTTTTCTAAAGCGAATTAAATCTCTTCAGTCTTCATCCTTTAGAGTTGTCAAGAAAAATCTTAACTTAGTCTTTTATAGAGAGATCCTACTTCTCCCAAATTAGTTTCTCGGTCAAGTCTAGTTTGATTTAGAGAACTGAAGCACGGATAGCTATGCTGGTTGAATGTAAAACCTCTGTGACAAACTTGGTCAGACCTTGACTAACATTAGGGAATCCAATTGCTCTTCCATCCCTCCAGTTTCTCAGAATTAATTCCCTCCTTGAGTCAGGCCACTCTTCCATTCTTTTCAAAAATGGCTAACAATTACTCTTGCCCTTGAGAAATCTGAAACTTATTCCAAATAAAAATCTAGATGAGACATATTTTCAGGTGCTTTATACAACATAAGGTAATTAAATATGTAGTTGTCTTTCCTAGAGGGTATAGGGGAGTAAAGTGAGAGAAAATTACTATTGCCACCTTCTAAAGTTGGAAGAAAAGGTCAGAAATTAGGATCTCAATGCAATATTCTCCCTAAAACATCACTCTGCTTTGGATAATTCAATAATAGAACTTAGCAAAACCTGACAGGATACTCTGACCAGATCCCCTCAGCCGCTCAATACACATTCAAGAATGCATTCCTAAATCTGATTTCTTTTACTGTGTTTCTCTCTGAAGGCTGAGTTGTAGAAATGTCATTTCTTTTTGGTCACATGTCTTGTCTTCCCTTTTGTTCCTCTATTGGAATTAACTTATTAATGTGAAAGTTATTCATAGGTTTAAATTTTGTCTTTCTCCACTGGAATGTTTTGTGCTCTGGGAATAAAGAGAACACTGAAGAAGACAAAGTTCCTGCCCCTATGAAGCTAACTTTTTAGTGAGACAAGACAGAAAAGAAAGATATGAACAAAAGATAAGAGAACTGCATTTAGAAATAATTTGTAACAGGATGATAGGATAGATAGGTCTACTGTACCCAGTTTGTTCAGGGACTGTGTCTCAGGAGGTGTCACATGAATTGATACCTGAATTATAATAAGAGATCTGAGGGTAGAGGGTTCTAGGCAGATAGATCAGCAAGTACAAAGGCCTAAGAGACTTCAGCTTGAGTTATTTGGCTGGAGCTGTTTAAGCAAGGAGAATGGGACAAAATGAGAGGTAAAGTTTGAAGCTAGGCAGGGGTGAGGTGGACTATAGTAAGGGACTTAAGATTTTATTTAAAAGGCACACAGAGGCATTCAACATTATTAAAACATTAAATATGAGTTAAAAATAATAGCTAACATTTATCTACTACCTACTAGATACAGATATAACTCTATGAGGGAAGTACTATTATCCTCAGTGAGAAGAGGAGGAAAAACAAAGCACAGAAAAGTTGTTACTTGCCCAAGGTGACATAGCTCATAAGTGCAGATATGGAAATTGAGCTGAGGGCCTCTGTCTCTAGAATTCGCAAGCCTAATCACTATACTGTATTACCTCCAATCCAAGTTTTGGATATTTTATATTTAAAATTCCATGGATTTACATTTTTTTTTTTTTTACTGTTGAAGTAAATGTAAAAATAATAATAATTTTTTAAAATGTTAATGCAATTCTTCCTAAAGAAACTTTCGTCATTTATGCCTAAGAATCTGAATGTTTTTTATTGGCCAAATTTACTATCAAAGAATGATTTAGGCCTAGTATCTCTTATGTTGTTCATGAAATCTTTAAACTCTATTTTTTGAAAATATGCTTCATTGCAGATTTTTCTGGCTCTATTTATTTCTAGTTAATCCACTTTCATTCAGCAGAAAGGAATTGGGTATTTTAAACAATCATCCAATAAAGAGCTAAATTGCACCTTTTTGATAGATTATAGCATTGTCTACTCAAAAGCTGATCTGGCAAAAGTCCGTGATGCCCAGCCGTTAGGCATTACCCCTGGGCCCAGATGTCTTCTTGTTATCACCTCTGCACATTTAATTTTCTAAAAATCCCATTTGAAAATGTCCATTATCCCAAGGGTATTGTTCAGATATATCTGGATGTTCTTAGCCTTTGAGTTTTGTTGTTTGAAATAGTTTAGTAATCTACATGGAACATGACCATTTCAAATGTTATATTCAAATTAAAGATGGGCAATAGCTACCTTGTGATGACATTTCTTGCATACTAGCTTTATAAATATATAATAAATTACCCTATTTAAACTCTTTAATTTAGTTACCAATATGGTCTTGACAATGTTAACCATGAAAAATAATCAGATGACCTGTTAACTCTAACTTTACTCTTAGTATATAATTTATTCAGTGCAAATGCAAGTAGAAAATAAGTAAATTCCACAGAAGCAACAATGTTACTCTATGTAAATCTGTATCCTATAAACTACTTAACAGGTACATTTGGCATTTCTGTTACTCTTTAAATCTTGAAAATTAACCAGGCAATAAAGGAAGTATTGACTAATGCTGCATTATATAGTACAAGGTATTCTAACTAAAATATTGAAGAAATATTTCTTGATTACATGTCATTTATATATACAATATTGGATATAATTTCTTCATGTTAGAATAACAGAAGCGTCATCTTCATAGCCTTCACATCCCAAAAGCTTTGTAAATTTTGAGCTTAAATATGTAATGACCTACTAACTCCTTATATAAAATTAACTTCTGGCAGATTGAAGACATATGCAAGTCTCAAAACTTTAAAATGCTTAGAAACAAATGTGGCCTAGAATAGCTGTGTCTTTAAGGCGAAGAAAGATTTCTCAAAGAAGATACATGGGCAAAAATCTCTCAATACTCAGGAGCATTCCTG
>NW_006796614.1:388725-398549 GCF_000442215.2 Lipotes vexillifer | reverse complement strand
TTCCTGCCCTTCTAAGCACTTCCCTTAAATGTAGAGACTAAAAATCAGGCAACTGCATTTCCCCTGCCCTTGCCAGCCAAGATCTCTGCTTAGATTCTGCCAATTAAAGGCAAACATGTGAGAGCTGAAAGGGAGGATGGATAAAGAAGCCATTATTTTCCAACAGCATCTGCAGGCAAGAGTGTGGTGCTGGCAGGTGGTTGTATGTGGCAGCAGCTTCCCTGAACTCCTGGATTCTTGAAAACCAGCAGTGATCTTCTGACCTTCACACCCTCTGAATTTCTTTGTATTTTCCCTCTAATTTCTTGTATTGAATTTGAGCAACTCAAAATATCTAAGTGGCTTCTGTTTTATTGACTAAGTCCCAGTCCTTATTATTATTATTATTATTTTTACAAATCTCTCTATAGGGAAATATACCATAAACAAAAAATTTAAATGATATATTTTAGAAGGAGATATTTACAATATAATAGAAAAACATACACTTCATAGAAAGGAATCCTACAAATCAATTAAAAATATAGTCTAAAAGAAAATATGGGCCAAAAAATTTCACAGTAGAGGTAATTCCAGTAACAATAAGCAAAAGACATAAAGTGCTTGATAGAAATTAAGAAATGAAAATTAAAGCCAACATAATTTTCTATTGCATGTTTGCAAAAATTGGTAAAAATTAAAAAGCGGTATGATACTAAATGATAATAATTTGAAGAACTTGAAACTCATGAACTTTGGGGAATGTAAATTGATATAGTCACATAGGAGAAATTTGGTGATATCTAGTAAAATTCATTTTTAGATATGTCTAGGTTGAGCCAATTATGCATATACTAAATTTGGCTGATGGCTAAAAATTAACATTCAGGCAAAGCTGAATCCCACTATCCCAGAATGATGTACACATTTAAGATGTACAAGACACAAACTAGCATATTTAATAATATCACTTACTTTTTCATGCCCAAAGATTAAATTGTAGGAAAGGCTCTGAGTAACATATTTTCTAGTCAGAACTTTATACATGGGATTTAGAACAACGGCAATTAAAAAGAAAAAATAATTATTTACCTTATCTCCTATTCCTCCAGTTGGAAATGCAAAGCAATCACTTGCACAAGCTTTTCTGTTTGTTTAAACTCTTAACTTCTTTTTTTTTTTTTTAATACTTGCTGGAAAAGTAACTGTTTTGAATGATTTTTCCAAAATCTGATTACACTGCTACTATTGATATATTTATATAAATGGCTAATTTACATATATAATTTGATATAATTTACATAAGTAAATAAATTACATTAAAAGTTACTCAACAAATAGAATTAAAAAGTTAAATTAAATGTATATAGCTTTTGGGCTTCCCTGGTGGCGCAGTGGTTGAGAGTCCGCCTGCCGATGCAGGGGACACGGGTTCGTGCCCCGGTCCAGGAAGATCCCACATACCGCGGAGCCGCTAGGCCCGTGAGCCATGGCCGCTGAGCCTGCGCGCCTGGAGCCTGTGCTCCGCAACGGGAGAGGTCACAACAGTGAGAGGCCTGCGTACCGCAGGAAAAAAAAAAAAAAAAAAAAGACAGTTCTGAATATTTATGAATAAGCAACAATAATTCCACCAAATTGGACTAAATTATGTTGTGCTTTGTAGCTTATATACTGTTGTCCATGTGCATTTTCATCTACAATGCAAAGTATTATAAATTATCTTAATTTACAAAGAATATCTCCATTATACCTCATCACCAGCAATTGCCAACCACATTTACAAAGCATTCAAATTAAGAGAGGATGAATTTGGTAATAAACCTTGAAAAGAGAGCTTGATTTCCATTTTTATTTTGATAAATATGTGGTAAAACTCAAAAGTGGCTGCATCTTGAATAATAAACTGAATATTATGTCTGGTAAAAGGAATTCAAACTTGTTATTTTCAAGCAGGGACATTTTAAATGTAGTGTTAGGTGCGCAGATCCATACAAAGTAGTATGTCCTAAAAATTTTGTTACTACTTCTGTTGTTTCTACTTCTGTTTTTGAAAGTCTGACTTGCCTGACCATGTATCCTTTATATCTCATATATGTCATAATTTGAGTTAACAACTTCTAACGTCTTGTATGGCTCTGTTTCTGAAGCTGTTTGCATTTGCCTTATTTTAACATATTTTCACCCTAATGAGGCTGTCACAGATTGACCCATATTGGAAATTCCTGAAGGTTTTTTAACTGTCTCATAAATTTCAGTTTCTCAACAGCATTATCTTAGCTTATTTTTCAGTTGTCTCCTAGAGATAATTGCCTCTAAGAATCACACTCACTTATGAACATTATTGAACAAATGATTGTAAATTAATTAAGGTGTGTGAAGTAATTCTGTTGGTTAACAGAGGAGGGAAAGATGAAGAACCCCTAGAAGAGACTAGGAAGAGCTCCTTATGTTCTCCAAGAGCTAATGTAGACCTTAACATACAGAATTATAGTGTAAATTCAGTACTTCTAGCTGTACATTTCTGGTAATTTTATGTTTATTTTGACACTCTAGGAAGTCAGTACTATAAATTAGTGATTTGTCGTCAGTGAGCTAATACATCCTTTTTTGCTTTCTAGTTCAAATTTAGATTAATTGGGCTTCCCTGGTGGCGCAGTGCTTGAGAGTCCGCCTGCCGATGCAGGAGACGCGGGTTCGTGCCCCGTTTCGGGAAGATCCCACATGCCGCGGAGCGGCTGGGCCCGTGAGCCATGGCCGCTGGGCCTGCGCGTCCGGAGCCTGTGCTCCGCAAATGGGAGAGGCCACAACAGTGAGAGGCCCGCATAACGCAAGGAAAAAAAAAAAAAAAAAAAAATTTAGATTAATTTGGTCAAGGATCTGTGCCTACAAAAGAGATACAAATCTCTTTTTCATTATCATATGATTTAAGATGTACATAAAAGTTGTCCTTTTGTCAAATATTATTTGTCTTGAAATCACAGACTTCCCTAATTCATGAAGCTATCTGGAATATTTATCATAGTCCTCTAGTCCCAGAAGCTATAATTGATATAATTTAGCACCTAATTATTGTTGGTGCATTCATTATATCTTATATTTATCGTACATTTATGTAATTTGTAAAACATTAAGGGCAGAAGAATTCCTTAGCTAGGGAGCTTAGATTTTGATAACTAGTCTCATGTTTGATTTACATTCTGAAGTACCCTTTTCTAGTTCTTTCAGTATCTTAATAGTGAATTGTGCTATGACTGTTTGTTTTTTAATATTCATCTTTATTAATTTCATTCTGAATACACACACAAGGTGTTCTGGATCTACAGAGATTAATTATTATCATTTAAGTGATATAATTAATAACAGTAATAATAATAACTGTGTCAGCATCCCTTTGACCCAGTCCTTACCCCTGTAGTAACACGATGAAAATCAGATGGAAAGATCTACACGAGTGACCAGGGACAAGGAATAAAGAAAAATGCACGTGCTGTGCTTAAGATAGTTGTCTTTAACTCCTCTCCTGAAAGGAGGAAGAAAAAAACTTCTGCTCTTTGGAGCTGGGATAGAAAGAATTCTCAGTTTTTATTCTAACCTTTGGAATGTAAATTTAGGGTTTCAATAGTCAGATTAGCCTTCTGTGTCTCCAAATTTTATAATCTAGAGACATCTGTAAGGTTCTGGGTCTCATTCTTCCTTGAAATGTAAACACAAACCCCCTTCAGAGTTAGGTTCATCTCTGCAGTTCTCTCACTACTCAAACAGTTGTAACTTACCTTCTCAAGTGTTACACTTAGCCCAAGATCACAAATTTCCAGCAAAAGTCATGTGGAAAGCCCCACCCCTTTAGAAATTGAAAATATGTTCTCTACACCCTACTCTTTTTTTTTTTTTCTTTTTTTCCTTGTGAGAAATTTTGAGAGTCGTACATTCTGGAGAAGGCAGAAAATAAAAATTCAGAGTTCTTCAAACTGATTACTGTGTTATATTAACTCTTGATAAAGTATATTTTAAATATAAGGCTATTTCACTTTCTTCTAAGACTATAAAAGTAAAGCAGTCTAAAGTTATATTTGCAGTGGAGACATTTGTTACTTGGACAGTTATGATTTCACATATTTTGTATGGATTTTAATTTTTCATTATTTGATCATAATAGTTACATTGGTCAGAATCTATTAGCTGCAAATCACTGAAGCAGGCAGGAATCTTACTACTATAAGTTATGATATAGTCACATAGACCATGGGGTACCATTGCTAAATTTGAATAGTACAACAAATTCTAATTTTTGAGAAAAAAAGCTCTCTATGGTGGCTGTAAACTAACAAAATTAAATATGGTAAGAGTAATAAAACCAGGAAAAAGCATGTAATCATATAAAAAAATAAAAAGGGATGATTTGTACAGTTTTAAATCTTCCTGTTAAATTTTGTCTTTAATAAACTTGTATTTTCTCATAGGTTTTGAACTTTCACATTGTGAGGATCCTGGCATTCCACAATTTGGATACAAGATCAGTGACCAAGGCCATTTTGCTGGTAGCACTATCATTTATGGATGCAATCCAGGCTATACTCTCCATGGAAGTAGCCTTCTCAAGTGCATGACAGGGGAGAGAAGGGCATGGGACTACCCTCTGCCATCCTGTATTGGTAGGATACTGCTTTAGGTTTTCATGAAATAGTTCTATGGAAGTGTTATTAAAATACACTGTACCTTTTCAAGTTATTCAATCTGTCCACACACAACTCATACTTTAATCAAAAAGTTAATGAATTCATAGCTCAGATTTGTGGGGAGTGAGAGGGTTCTTTTCATAATCTTACCAGTGAGTACATTCTCTTTTTTGGGTAAAAAATGGTTTGAAGCCATTATGTTTATCTTATCTTGATATAAAGTTTAACTCACTACAAAAATATGCTGAAACTCTTAATCATACACATTTATTGAATCACATTGACCAGTTTTGATTTTTGTGGGGTTTTTTTGGTTTTTTAGATTTGTTTTTATATACAAAATTATTGCTTATGCTGGTATCAAGCTAGATTAAAAAACAGTAAACTATTCTCAATAACTTCAAAGTCTTTATTTATATACTTTTTCAAAAACTAAAAGTGCATATGTTTTTCTTATGTGTATGTATCATGACATAATTAAATGAATTTCAGTAACAAAAGACAATGTGAGAGTCAGTGATATCAGATATATTGCCTACATGAAGCTATAGATTGATCATTTTCTCTCTTGTTTGTATAGCTGGAGTACAATTTTATTGCTTTAGATTGATTAACAAATAACTGGGTATTATGTGAGAAGCAGGGTGGATAGAAAAGTGTTGATAAAGACATCTGCTTTTTTTTTTTCTTTTTTTGCTCCAATATCAAATAGGTGCCAGGCTGGAATACTAGGACAAGAAAAGATATTTAAACAATATCAAAACATTTAAACAAAACACTAACTCCTCAGTAGGGAACAAACATGATTCTTTAGCAATTCTTATTTCTGAATGGCATTTGTGGAAGCACAAATCCGTTCTGTGTCAGGCCCATATGGATAAAATTGACTTAAGCTTTTTTTTTTTTTTTAACAGCTTTATTAAGTTGTAATTAGTATCTTTAAAAAATGCACAGGGGTTCCCTGGTGGCACAGTGGTTGAGAGTCCGCCTGCCGATGCAGGGGATACGGGTTCGTGCCTCGGTCCGGGAAGATCCCACATGTCGCGGAGCAGCTAGGCCCGTGAGCCATGGCCGCTGAGCCTGCGCGTCCGGAGCCTGTGCTCTGCGACGGGAGAGGCCACAACAGTGAGAGGCCCGCGTACCGAAAAACAAAAAAAAAATGCACGTGTTTAATGTATACAATTTGATGAGTTTGGAGACCTGGACCTTTTGAGTTAAATTTTAATGTTTGTTAGTTGATATGGTCAACATAGGAATCTCCACAAAACTTGAAGGAATTCAAATAGAAAAAAATGAAATGCTAGTTATTAGAGGTCTTACAACTAATTGCAGTGTTTTTGATGACATGAGTTTTCTATTGGTTTATTAAAACAGTGATTCACACAGAAAGCAAACATACTTTTATCTAACCAGAATGCAATTATAGTGCTTTCCTTTCAGATGGCATCTGAATTTTGGATAGATTATGAGGATAATACTGCAGTAACAACCTAAATTGACAAAACTTGAGATTCTGGAATATGACCAACAATCAACCCACTGTCATTGGTTGTGAGAACAATGTAGCACTGATTAGTTCTCTCTGAAGTTAATGTTCTTTGATGTAAATATGAAATATATTCAGAAAATCATTAAGGGTTGCAATAGCACAAAAGTATAAACTTGTAAATACTGACTTACCATGTTGTCTTTAAAATTTAAATCATAAACAAATACATTAAAAAACATATATTTTCCTTATATGTTGAACCAAGGTGAAGACATTTTTCATATTTTGGAAAAATTTTATGCAAATAGGACATTTGGTCTGGGATCAGAAAGAAAATTTTAATTTTGTTTGCAATGAATCAATGCACTTTATGTTTATGAATCTGCCAAGTCAAAATTTAATGACGTGACACTGCTCAAGATTTCATGTGAAGGGTAATCTTTTTTTTTCTTTTTTTTTTTAATGATGGTTGATCAGGAATAACAGCTGAAACAGTTGGACACATGGTGTGTCATGCTATGACTTCCATAATAACAGAAGATAAAATTCTATTTTAAATGGTGTTCTTCACTGGCAATAATTAATAGCTTTACCACCTGGCTTAAAATCATAATTTTCTGTGCCCATTAACCTTAAATATCTATTATGATTATATTTTTGCCTTTGCCAAATAAGAAACTTTTTCTCAATTATATGGATTATTTCTAGGTAATTATGTTTCTGTAGCTTATACATTGAGCAAACAAAAATTAATTTTTGAGACACCATAGCCAAAGAACTTTAACCTGTACACCTTCATTTTTATCTACAAATGTAAGACTTCTGTCAGAATATGAACCCCAGTGTTATGGTATATCACACTGGTTCATTTGAAATCAAAATACCAATAATATTTGTAGCAAAGAATTATGGAAAAAGAAAGAGGTATGTTTAAATTCAAGATAAACACAGTACCCAAAATTCCAGTTTGCCTTGAAGTTGCTTAAAAATTAATCTGGAGGAATGAAGTCAAATTTGTTCTCATAAGAAATATATGCCAATAATAGTGATAAATCATTAAAATGATGAAAAATGAATTATTATAGAGTCCTAGGTTATCCAACAAATTTTTTATTTAAAAAATGAGAAAAACCTCAATAAGTGATGGTAACTTCTTAAATACAGATATCTTTTTATTTGCTTTAAAAATAACTTAAGGGCTTCCCTGGTGGCGCAGTGGTTGAGAGTCTGTCTGCCGATGCAGGGGATATGGGTTCGTGCCCCAGTCCAGGAAGATCCCACATGCTGCGGAGCAGCTGGGCCCGTGAGCCGTGGCCGCTGAGCCTGCGCGTCCGGAGCCTGTGCTCCGCAATGGGAGAGGCCACAGCAGTGAAAGGCCCATGTATCGCAAAAATAATAATAATAATAATAACTTGTTTATTATTAAAATTAAATTAAGCTAATGTTGCAATACAAAATAAACTTGCTTAGCTCTCTGTAGGTATGTGTATCAGGGTTCTCCAGAGAAGGATTAGTAGATCTAGATATAGATCTGTCTATCTGTCATCAAGAAATGTATTTATTTTGAGGAACTGCCTCATGCAGCTGTGGGAGCTGACCAGCCCAAAATCCAGAGGGAAGGTCAAAAGTCCAGAAACTCCAGCAGGACTTAATGCTGCAGGCTTGAGGGAGAATATCTTCTTTTCTAGAAAACTCCGCTTTTCCTCTTAAGGCCTTCTAATTTATTGGATGAAGGCTACCCACATTATCAAGGGTAATGTTAACCAGGTAGATGTTAACCAGGTCTATAAATAGCAATACCTAAACTAGTGTTTGATAAAATAACTGGGTACTGTAGACTAGCCAAGTTGACACATAAGACTACATCATAGTGTGCTAAAATGTAACACCTAAAATCTCTTAAACAATTTTACCTACATGAATAGAGTCTAGAGATTTGAACCATGATATTCGATTGTTATTTGGTCTTTTCCAAATGCTGAAACTTTCTGTCTTTGACCTTCTTTGCTCTAATAATCGAAACAAAACAAAACAAAATCCAAGATGCTTACTTCAGTCATTGAATTTGAGTAAGACAGTAACACTGCAGAGAACAAGCAAAATAAATATAGCAATATATTCAAATATTTAAGCAAGAAGTAAAATAGTATGGATTTGGTTTATTTTTTGGTACTATGATAATCTGGAAAATTTTCAAATGTATAATGTATTACTACACTGTGGTTTCTAGGATTTAGAGATGTAGAGCAATATACTAATTAAGCAAACTAGTTTCTCTCTTCTCTCTTCTCTAGAAAGAGAATTCTTTCTAGATTATTTGCTTACCAAAGTAAAATCATTCCAGATATCTCAATATATTAAATATTATTAAAATGGAGAGGGAATTCCCCAGAAGATAAAATTTTTATTATATTGTATTATGATGCTTACATTTTTAATTTGATAAATTTTATAAAAATCAGAGACCGGTTTGATTTCAGTTTAGATCAAAACTGAGCTAGATTTAACTGAAGAAAAATTTAATAAAAATGCCATTTTGACTTTCGGGAGGTTAAAAGCGAAAGAGTTTAGAGTGATTTAAAGGGGAATAAAAGGACAATGAAATTTAGAAGGCCTGAGGGACTGCAGTAAAGCTTAGTTTTTCTCAGAGGTGAGGTAGTAAGATGATGAATTATTCAGCCTACAATCAACTAGCAGTGAGCAACTTGCCAACTGTTTCCCCTTTTTATATTATCATTATTTAACAACACATCTTAAAATGTTTGGAAGCCTAAACCCAGAGTTTTGAGTGTGTACTTTTTCAATTCCCTAATTAGGTTTATTATATTATTTTTATATGATCTGACTTGAGATTCTTTTTTTATTGTACAGTATGTTCTTGCTTCAATTAATACCTTAAACTGAGAAAGCATATACAAATATATACTTTCAATAAGAGGAGAAACCAATCTCTATTTTCCTTCAGGTGAAAAAATATATACTCTTGAGAAATTTGTAGATTGTTTGGAAAGATTGGCATTAAATTGTGACTTAAAATTGAATTAATTTTTTACTAGCTGAATGCGGAGGTCGTTTTAAAGGAGAATCATCAGGAAGAATCTTATCTCCTGGTTATCCCTTTCCGTATGACAATAATCTGCGTTGCATGTGGATGATTGAGGTAGATCCAGGAAACATTGTCAGGTAAATGGATTTTATTATTTCAAAATGACCAGGGAATCTAAATTTCCCTGATCAGCCTCTATATACAATGTCAATTAATATCAAGATTTTTCAATGTTTTTTAACCTTGGCAAAGAAAAACATGGTTTTCATATGTTTTAAAATATGAAAAAAAAAGTATTCATAAGCATGATTTACTGATTTGTGGTCCACAGCAGTAGTTCATACAGCCCCTTAGAGAGAAGCTTTTCAGTTATAAGAGGGCACAGAAGGTGCGAATTTTTCCCACTTGTTGGTGATGCTATACTTTCAGTTCTGCATGACTTAAGACGCTGAGTCCATCATTTTGATAGGTATACAGAGTTGTGCAGATCACTGTCATGAGTTCAGCCTCATGAACATTTAGAAGAAATAAGAATGGAAGAGGACCCAGTACCTATTCCCTGTCTTCCCTAGATTTAGGCATATCTCTGAAGCATTTGCTCTCTTCCCCTTTAACCATGTTAGAGTTCTGTTCC
>NW_006796614.1:367199-388715 GCF_000442215.2 Lipotes vexillifer | reverse complement strand
TCCTGCTGAGTTTAGTTAGGTGGCTCACAGTTCTTCACATAATTTCCTCTTAGATGATGTCAGAACCGTAGCCTCCTAAATTAACAACAGTCAGGTTTCCAAGGTGCACCTGCTCTCACTTCTAGTTTAACTATTATTGTTATGACTAGGGATGAACTAGTAAATGAACAAATTCCCCTTGACATATGAGCTAGCTCTTGTGTTATCACTCACAAAACAGTGACATTAAGAATTGCTGCTGGGCAGCTTCCCTGGTGGCGCAGTGGTTGGGAGTCCACCTGCCGATGCGGGGGACGCGGGTTCGTGCCCGGGTCCGGGAGGATCCCTCATGCCGCAGGGCGGCTGGGTCCGTGAGCCATGGCCGCTGGGCCTGCGCGTCCGGAGCCTGTGCTCCGCAATGGGAGAGGCCACAGCGGTGGAGGCCCGCGTATTGCCAAAAAAAAAAAAACCAAAAAGAATTGCTGCTTTATATAAATGGATTTTCGAACAGGCTTATGTGTGATGAAGGCAGTTTTATGGAAAACAAATGTTGTCCTTCAAATAAATTGCTGCAAGGTGTACTCCATGTATTGTTGGATGCAGTGTGAACTGGTACATTACTTTTGCAAGGCAATTTGCAGCTACAAATTGAATCGAACCTCAGCCTACTTTTCTTTAAGATAGGTCATGTATTGTTTTATTTTAAATATTAGAAATAGTAAATGTGAAAATACTAAATTCAACAGAATTCTGGGATTTTTAAAAATTAAAGAAAAATATTTGATATTAAATTGCAACCCAGATCACATATCACACATGAATGTGGTATGTGTGTGTGTGTGTGTGTGTGTGTGTGTGTGTGTGTGTGTGTGTATGGAGAGAGAGAGAGAGTTGAGCATGTTGATATAATTGGATTTCTAATTTTTGGCATTAGGTGCAAAAAAATCAGACACTAATTTTGTCTAGATTAGACACAAAGCAAAATAGATTTAACATGAAACTTTTTTTGTCCTGTTTTGTGCATTTTTTGGGGGTAGACACTTTCACATTAAGGAAGTTTCCTTTTACGCCTAGATTACTGGGTGTGATGATTATGAATGGATACTGAATTTTTTAAATACTTTTTCTGTGTATATTGAGATCTTCATGTGATTGTTTTCCTCCTTATATCTGCCACTGTGGTGAAATGTAATCGTTGATTTTTGAATGTGAACCATTTTTGCATTTGCGGAATAAACCTCATTTGAGTCTGATAAAACAAACAAAAAACTTGAAACAGTGGAAATAACACATATTATGGAATTAGATAACTTGAGTTCAATTCTTGACTGCCACCCTTTGGGCAGTCTTATTTAATCTATCTCAACCCCATTTGCTACATTTGTAAAATTGAGATAAAAATTGTTCCTGCTTCATTGGGTCATTGTAACAATTAAAGGAAGAAAATCGATGTAATGCATTTTGCACAGTGCCTGGCACATATGAGATCCTCTAAGTGTCACCTGCCATTGCCACAGTTAAAAGTCATGAACACTGAAAAGAATGTACAGATCTTCCTCGGGTTACATCCTGATAAACTCAACGTAAGTTGAAAATATCATAAATTGAAAATGCATATAATATAACTAACCTACTGAACATCATAGCTTAGCCTAGCCTACCTTAAATACTCTCAGAACACTTACATTAGTCTACAGTAAATCATCTAACACAAAGTCTATTTTATAATAAAGTGTTGAGTATTTCATGTAACTTTATTGAATACTATAGTGAAAGTGAAAAACGGAATGGTTTTATGGGTATATCATGGTTGTAAATGTATTGGCGGTTTATCTTTGTGATCTTGTGACTGACGGAGCTGTAGCTCCCTGCCGCTGCCCAACATCGTGAGAGAGTATCATACAGCATATAGCAACTGGGAAAAGATCAAAATTCAAAGTACAGGGCTTCCCTGGTGGCGCAGTGGTTGTGAGTCCGCCTGCCGATGCAGGGGACACGGGTTCGCGCCCCGGTCTGGGAGGATCCCCCATGCCGCGGAGCGGCTGGGCCCGTGAGCCATGGCCGCTGAGCCTGCGCGTACGGAGCCTGTGCTCTGCAACGGGAGAGGCCACAACAGTGAGAGGCCCGCGTACAGCAAAAAAAAAAAAAAAAAAAAAAAAAATTCAAAGTACAGATTTGACTGAATGCATATCTCTTTTGTACCATCTTAGAGCCAAAAAATCCTAAATTGAATCATCATAAGTCAGGGATAGTCTGTATACCTAAAGTTTTTATAATTTGCAGAGGTGATGTAATAGTACATTTAATCATATTCTAAAAAATATTATACTGCTCAAGAAAAGTTCATTAAATTTATGTATGCAGTTTACATAATTCATTTTTATCTGATAGAATAAAAGGAATATCTAGTATAAGCAAGATGAATATTTGTTTTATTCTTTATTTAAAACTGAATCCATGTTTAAGATAATCAGAGATATATGGTTCTCCCACAGCCTACAGTTTCTTGCTTTTGATACGGAAGCATCGCATGATATACTCCGAGTTTGGGATGGTCCACCAGAAAATGATATGCTTTTAAAGGAAATTAGTGGTTCTCTTATTCCTGAAGGAATCCATAGCACCCTCAACATAGTAACCATCCAGTTTGACACGGACTTTTATATCAGCAAATCTGGATTTGCAATTCAATTTTCAAGTGAGTTATTTTTTTATTTCTTAAATAAAAAATAGGAGTGCTATTTAAATAGTTCTGTTTACTGCTCAAAACTTTAATTTTAAAATTTTAATGATCTTAAATATTCTTATTCCTAGTCTTATTATTCATCTGGACTTAAGGTAAAACATAGAAAAAAGAAATACAATTAACTTTTAATTAATTAATTGTTGAGACCTTCTCTCCAATTGTCAAACCAATTTTCCATAAAGATGGTGTTAAAATAATTCAGCAAATGAAATAATTACATTATACAGTTGTAATTTGAATTTACTGTAAAATTATATTTTAAAATGTACAATTTTTGGAGATAAGGAAAGAAATGAATATTTGCCATTAAAAGAGAAGCAATCCTACATTTTTACTAATTTTATTTTTCTTCTGTTAAAGATCTTAATTATATATTCACAGGAAGCTTTGACAAAATATTTTAGATCTACTATTAAATTAAAGATTTTCTACAACAATGAAATATCATTCATTATAATTACTATTGTTCATGGCCTTTTTTCTTTTTATGACACTGCTAAGTGGTTAAATATATGCTGTTCTGGAAAACGGATTTTGGTTTAATGGCTGGAGAAAATAAATGAAAACTCAAAAATTTTAGTTGCTATTTTTTCAGTCTTATTACCAACACACATTATCTCTTTGAGAAAAATATCTAAGGGATCTTCTAATTGTATAGCCTTAAAAAGTCCTATTAATTGAAACTTACTGAGATTTCCAACGTCATCTATGGGAAGAGTGCAAACCAGTATTCTTCAAATGTGCCTTAATTCAAATCCTGTCTTCTTACTAATTGCTGACTTTGGACACCTCACCTCATCACCTGAGTCTGAGTTTTCTAATTCACATAGGAATAATAATGCTCATCTCATAAATAGATTATTAGGATTTAACATGATCACGTGTGCACAGTTCTTAGTATTGAGTAGTAAATAGTTGGTGCCCAGTGAACTATTATTGTTATATGAATAAATGTAAAATTGGAACCCTTTAGAAAAAGCATGAAGGACTTTTTTAATGACTGGCCCGAAAATATACCACTTTAGGTTAACAACTGGTCAATACAAATATATAATTAACTTGACAGACCTTTTGTTCATGGAAGACAGTTGTTTGGCATAATCAACTAAAGTAAATGAATTGTTTTGTTATAAATAAGGCTCATGTGAGAGAGGTGTACATCAGCAGAGTCAGTATCTTTCAATTTGTACCCTTAGTGTATCTTTTGAGACAAAGAAAAAAGGAATGAAAAATAAGAGAATGATTATGTAATTAATGAACATAAATGGCTTGTAATTCTGAAACACTTATAAATGAAACATTGTTCATATTTATATCTTCTATTTTCTACTGTTTATTTCTTTTTTATTTGAAGTTAGGAACAATTTGTCAGCAAACTGCTTATGATTGCTGTTCAATTTCAGTTATTTATAATGGTAGTTTGGCAACCAACAGCTCTCCTTTCATTTACCTTAAATTATTAAGGTTTTACACTTACATGGTTATTTGTGATTAAATATCTGAATGCAGTCATGTGAAAAGATGCTTCAGTCTATTGTTTGTGAATGCCAAGTACATCTGATTAATAGAAACAGACTGCTTTATATGCATTTCTGGAATTTTTAATGCACATTTGTCTGTGAAATTAGCAATACATTTTTATATTTATTGCATTTGTAGGGCATGTTAAAGTTTTGGAAACAATATGTATCATACCGGAGTTTTAATAAATCTACCTCCATAATATTCTTTTAAGATGCATACAAATGTGTACTATTGATCTGAGACTAAAAACCTATTCATTGAAATAAAATTACTTGGAGAGTTAATATATTGTGAATAGCATCAATCAATGAAAATTAGTCTCTGGGTTGGAGATCTTCTGTAACTTATGCCTATACAGCTTTATAAGTGTTCAGATTTCAAATGTGAAAATAGTTTTTTCATGAATGAGGTCTTGCTTGGTGCCAAGAACCGTAAGTAATTTGTATGATCTATTTAATCCTCACAGAAGCCATATGAGGTATGTTGTATCATCCCCATTTACCAAACAGTACACTGAGGTTCAGAAAATGAGTTAATTTGTTCAAGGTCACACCCTAGCAGATGCCTGCAGCTATGACTCAAATCCACCTATGTCTGAAAGGAGATTAACACTGTTCCTGGTGCATAGTAAATGCTTAGCAGTTATTACTACTCTTTTGCTATCCTTATTTATTATTTATTAATATTATAGAGGAAATACAAAGATTTTAATTATATTTTATTAGTTACAATGAAGTTCTACAATTTAATCAGCTTGTGTTTCTGATTATGCTTACAAGAACCACATCTAAGGTCACACTTCCAAAAAGCAGATGATTTATACAAGTGAAGCAGTGAGAAGGAATAAAGGAAAGGTGGAGTGTGTACATTCCCATTTAAAAGGGACAGTTGCCCTCTCTGGCTAAAGTCGTTTTGCCCTATAGGAAGACAGACTAATTTTAAAGTGGAACTTGAAATAAAGAGTTTTATGTAAAGTCATCTAATTGTCAAAGAAAACAACTCAACTAATCTTAAAGAGAATATTAAGGTCTGTAGTCCAATAAATAATGACTATGGGTCAAATTTGGCTTGCAGGTCAAAATTTGTCACTTGAGTGTTTTACCTGAATTCCTTTTCCCAAGATAAATCTATCTCATGTTACCCATTTATTCATTTGTTCATTCGTTCATTCTAGGAGAGTCTATTAAAGGACCAGATAGTAAGCATATTTATCTCCAGCTATTTCTCGAGTGCATCTTTCCTTTCACTTAGGCAAATCTTCTTAGTTACATAAACACACACACACACACACACACACACACACACACACACACACACACACACACACACACCCTGTACTGTTTTCTGTCCCTAAAGTTTCTTTTACTTTAATTTTTTTCTTAAGTCTTGCTCATTCTTCCAGACTCAGCACCAAGACTTCTCTTTATAAAATATTTTCTGACCTGTGTATAAAACATTTTTAAATGTTTATAAAACCATCTCTTTTTAAAACATCCTCTGACCTCTCTTTATAAGACAAATTCCAGCCCATGCTCTAGGCACTAGCTATAATTTTTTTCCAAATAAAGATGTGAAAACATGGTTTATCATTTCATTGTTCTAAAGATGTTTTAATTATATGAACTTTGCCTCTCTAAATGTCCATAAAGAGCAAACATTCTGGGGCTTCCCTGGTGGCGCAGTGGTTGAGAGTCCGCTTGCCGAAGCAGGGGACGAGGGTTCGTTCCCAGTTCCGGGAGGATCCCACATGCCGTGGAGCGGCTGGGCCACTGAGCCTGCGCGTCCGGAGCCTGTGTTCCGCAACGGGAGAGGCTACAGCAGTGAGAGGCCCGCGTACAGCAAAAAAGCGTAAAAAAAAAAAAAAAAAAAAAAAAAAAAAAAAAAAAAAAAAAAGAGCAAACATTCTATTTAGGAGGGTGATCATGTAATTTATTGTTCAAATCTAAGATAACTTTTGAGAGTAAAAGGGGACACTTAAAAATTAAGCTGGACGCCAGGCGTAAACTAGAACAATAGTAGCCACATCAGTTTGTATCATTATTTTAATTGTCAGATTCTCATTCTGTTCCCATTCCACCCACCATCACCACCACAATGCCTGTTCCTTTTTTGAGCAAAGAGCTGAGTGTCAAATAATAACTTAAAGAAGGAATGAGTCGAGAAATAGCAGCAAAACAGTCTTAAGCAACAAAATGCAACCAACGAAATGGATTTCAGTGAACTTGGTGCAAAGTGAATTTAACTGAAATGTAGGTCACATACCAACTTCATAATCACTGTCAAGCCACTAGTAGCAGCCTCATGCCTTCTATTTCATGTTCTAGTCATTCTTTGTAGTCTTTTGCTTTGCCTCTTGGTGTTATATTCTGCAAGACTCTTTGCTTAATCACAGCTACTTAAGTCTGACATGGCTACCTCATGCTGTCCTATGTTCTGCCCTTGGTTCTCAGCAGTCAGGCTCTATATATATCTCCTACTTTAATTTGTAATCTGCTTGTCGCATCCCACTTTAGTTCCTCAGAGAGGACATCTTTAAGTATCATGCTGTCATTTGCCCACAGAATAGTTGATTTTGACAGAGCATTTTCTGTGCTCTTCACTCTTTGACATCTCTTTTAAGAATATGCCCCTGCTGGATAATACAAAATACCAAGGGCCATATCTTATACCATTGAAAATTCTCAAGGAGATGGATTCCTTAGTCATGAGACGTTGATGTCTCCTGGCCTTAAAGGACTGCATGGTGCCCCTGCATTTGTTCCCATCCTCATTATTACTGCCTGCACTGCTGTAGCAGTCGACTAGCCACTCACTTCATTGTCTCTCCAGCCAGACTCTTCTCTACATTTCCACCTGACTGATGTTTTGAAAATATAAATCAGACATCACTTCTCTGTTTAAAATTCTTTTATGGCTACACAGTCATAAGTTCAAAACTGTGGAATTACATTTAAAGCCTCCACAATTTGCACCCAAATTATCTGCCAGCTTCATCTCTCACTATTCAGTTACATACATCTAGTCATCTAACTGCACTGTCCTGAAAAGACATTGACCTTTCACATTTCTGCTTCTTTTGCAAACTCTCTTCCATGTTCCTGGAACACTTAAGTCCACATTCAAAAATCCGTAAATTCTTAGTCATTTTCCAAGGTCCAGGTCAAATGATACTTTAAGTACTAATGAACTTCTAGGCAGAATTAGTCACTCTCATGTCTGCAGTACCCTGGCACTATGTGTGTATTATATTAGAATGGCTGTATATCCTCGTTTGCCCAAGACAGCCCTGGTTTATGCCTATTTTCCTGGCATCCTGACTTGTTTGACATTTGGTCTGTATTTTCCATTTTCAACAAAGTATCATTATTAATAGTTCTGTTAAAATAGCCAAGGTGTATTTATTAGCTATTGTCTTTGATCTCATCTAGTAATGTGTGAGATATATTCCCAGTGCTCAGAGTAATTATAATACATGATTAATTTTGAAAGACAAATACTGATAACCCATCTCTATTTTCCAGTCTTTTGTGGATGCCAGGTAACTTACACTTCCCCTTCATGGGTAGCATATAGGGATCTTGTAGATGAAATGAAAATATTCTCAGATATTAATATCTAACTCATTCTGATCTTATATGGTATTGATTGGGAGAACTATTTGATACTGTTGCCCTGCCAGCTATTTTGTATGACAGCAAGTTATGTCATAATCTATTCTGTGGCTTGAAAGATACATAAAGCTGTCAGGCCATGAGTTGGCCAAATCACTGAGAAATATGTATTCTTGAAATATCCACAGAAGTAGAGGTTGCATAGATGTGCTGTAGAGCTATAGTCTGAATGTTCTTGCCATGAGTGTTTGTTATTTATTTTATAGGATAAATTAACAATTATTTATTTTATCATACTGTTTTATTATTTTACAATAGACATTTATGGCAGCAGTGGGATAGAAAGTACATACTGAATATTCATTTCTTAAGAAAGCTTAATTCCACCAAGATTTCTAAAAGAAAGTTCAGCTGAAGGAGGCTGTCAGGAAGACCCAGCAGAGATCAACAAGGATGTCAGACAAACTTATTCTTGCAAAATTTGAAACTAAACCCAAAAAGATAGCAGGAAAGGATCTAGAAGAATTTTTGTTTATTATGATTTATGAATCAAAGCATTTTAGTACATCCAGAAACACATTTTTTAAAAAGTGGGGAGTTCCATATGATCCCTTTCAATTAAATATATTTAGGTAAATTGTAAAAATATTTTTAGAGGGTAAATCATGTACTGATTGGTTATTTTTCTATACAATCAAAAAGTAGTAGAATACAGCAAAAAATGAGACTTCCTTGGCTTGTATATTATATTAACATTCTTTTAAGCTACAGAGGCAATTTTATATTCTAAAATATGAAACATAATTAAATGGTGATTTGGAGCCATGATAATACATTAACAACATCTGTGTCATTTTAAAGTACCTGATGTATTAAATTGATTATTATTATGATTATTTTAAAGTACCTATCTACTATAGCTATGTTCTTTTCAATTGAATTATTTCCTAAATAAAATTTCTCCCTGGTTTTAGATTTATCCCTGGGACCCTGATATCATTGGTATTAACAGACCAGTTTTTCCTAATAACTTGTTAACCTCATGTGAAATGCGATATTTTGATTGAGAATATAGTATATATGATATTAAACATGAGATTTAGACCTAACATATATTAATATTTTAAGATATTGATACTTGATATTTTTATTTTATGAACAAATTGCCTACAAATTTTAATATGATAAGTTGTTGGAATACCTGTTTGGATTAACTACATGGTTCTTAGACTTTTATTACTTATATATTAAGGATTTTATACAAGTTGCTCATAATGTCTGCTAATCATCAAATTTTTTTAAAAAATTTTGATGTGCTAATCATCAAAAAACCCAATAACAAGAGTCTGTCATACAGAGTGAAGTAAGTCAGAAAGCGAAAAACAAATACCGTATGCTAACACATATATATGTAATCCAAAAAAACAAAAAGTTCATGAAGAACCTAGGGGCGGGATGGGAATAAAGACTCAGACCTACTAGAGAATGGACTTGAGGACAAGGGGACGGGGAAGGGTAACCTGCGACAAAGTGAGAGAGTGGCATAGACATGTATACACTACCAAATGTAAAACCTTTAGCTAGTGGGAAGCAGCCACATAGCACAGGGAGATCAACTCGGTGCTTTGTGAACAACTAGAGGGGTGGGATAGGGCGGGTGGGAGGGAGGGAGATGCAAGAGGGAGGAGATATGGGGACATATGTATATGTATAACTGATTCACTTTGTGATAAAGCAGAAAGTAACACACCATTGTAAAACAATTATACTCCAATAAAGATGTTGAGAACAAAACAAAACAGTAACATCTCAATTAAAATAAAAGAAAATCGGTGATGAAAATGCAACTTGTACACAATGTATGTTAACATACATGGGGATCATGTGGTGTCACTGACCATGTGAAAACTAGAAGACATAAATCTGTTTAAAAAAAAGCATGACTTTCCATTTAGAACAAATGAAAACTCTACTAATTTCATCACTTTATGTTCTAAATTCTCTTCTGCATATATGAAAAGTGTTAACATGCCAGCTTCCTTAGCAGAAGAACTTCCCAAATAGTTAAATGCGTCCAATCTTATATGTCACATCAGTAACATAAATCACCTCAAATATTTTAATTCCAGCAAAAGTTTTTCTTTTTACCTCCATTTTATGAAGCAAAGTATAGTCTTTGAAAGTTCATTGTGATAAAGATGAAACATCTCATATTATAAATTTAGTTACAATTTTAACATTTCAATAATTAAATTTACTTAGACTTATTTTATGGTCCAGCATATATTTTTCTAAAAGAACCATGTGCATTTGAAAAGAAGGTACACTTGCCATTATTGTGAATTAAATACCAATTAGATACAGTTGGTTGATAGCATTGTGTTTGAAGTGTTCTATATTATTACTGATATTTTGTCTACTTTTTTTTTTAATCCACTAATGAAAGAGTAGCATTGAAATGCCCAACAGTAATTGTGGATTTGCCTGTTTATTCTTTCTATTTTATCATGCCCTGTCATGTTTGTGTATCATAAAGATCTGTTACTAGGTGTTTACATTTGAGATGCTCTGCCTTCTTAATGAGTTGACTGTTTCATTACAATGAAGTAGCTTTCTTTTTCTCTGGGAATTTTCCTTGTCTTGAAGTTTGCATTGTCTGATATGAATATCTTATAATTAGTGTTTGCATGGTGTTTCATTTAGCATCCTTTTAACTTGTCTTTATATTTAAAGTAGGTTTCTACTTTAAACAGCACATGATTGAGATACTACTTGCTTGAATCTTGTTTTTTTATACAGTCTGAAGATTTCTGCCTTTTAATTGTTGTCTTTATTTTTTTTTTATCTTTATTGGAGTATAACTGCTTTACCATGTTGCGTTAGTTTCTGCTGTATAACAAAGTGAATCAGCTATATGTATACATATATCCCCATATCCCCTCCCTCTTGCATCTCCCTCCCACCCTCCCTATTCCACCCCTCTAGGTCGTCACAAAGCATGGAGCTGATCTCCCTGTGCTATACAGCAGCTTCCCACAAGCTATTTATTTTACATTTGGTAGTGTATATATGTCAGTGCTACTCTCTCACTTTGTCCCAACTTCCGTTTCCCCCGAATTGCAGTCTTTAAATCATTAGACAGTTCACACATAATGTAATTGTTATGGTTTTGTTTGGCTGCCATATTGCTATTTACTTTTATTGGACCCACCTGTGCATTTCCACCATCATTTTCTTCCCCTCTATTAACTTATTGGCTAAACATTTTGGAGGTGGGGGTGTACTTGCTCTAATATTAATAGCGTACATCTAGGATCAAAACCTACCATTAACTTCTATTACACACGTCATATGTAATGTAAGAATGAGAGTGTATTTACATTTCCCCCTTCTTTCCTTTGGACTATTGTTTCCATTTATCTTACTTCTATTTATATTAACACCACAATACATTTTTTAAACTTGAAGCAAACAGTTATCTTTTAAATATTTTTTAAATGAGACAAAGATCACATATTAAAATTATAGTGTTAAGGATAAGACTATTTGTTTTGTGATAATAATACAAATATAAATTTTGGTGACACACAACTTCATGGCAAAAACAAAGCTCTTATAAAATTAAGAAACAGATATATACTTAGAATTGGTTGTGGTATACATGTAATTCATAACTGCAACCAAGCAAATTCTACACATCACAATAAAACTGTCATTAAAATTTACAAATATTTTTATATACAGCAAAATAATTGAATTACATTTTTTGTGTGTATGACAAAGTAATGCTGATTCAAAAATAAATAAACTTTAGTATGTCAGTACCAGCTTCTGTTTTCGCTACTCATTGTCATTCAGACCTAGAAAAGTTTGCATCCCTAAGCACTCTTTTTCATAATCAACCAAAATGCCCTACTATGGTTTTGAAAATAATACCTTTAAATTTGGTTGATTTATACTAAAATCATATGAAAATCTTTAATCAAAATATTCAGTTATTGGCATGTTAAAGATCTTCAGCTTTTGAAAATTTTGGTGAATTATAATTATTGAAAACAAAGTTTGGAAATAGGAAGACATTTAAATGCTATTTTTATGAAAAAGTTAAAACACTGTATAAAATTAAAATTTGAAACTGTTATTGTCCTGTAGCATGATTTGACTTGTGAAAAGAGAGTATCTTTTGATGAAGTTCTTATTTTTTAATCAGATTGAATTTATATTTTATACTATAATGGAATAAAATTGAGAAAGCATACAATTATACAGCTTACAAGTGAACTATTCCAAAAAAAATCATAATTTAAGACAACTTGGTAAGTTTTATATTATAAATTTTTTTGTCAAGAAAGGTATCTGAAAAGAAGTAAAAATTTACTATCTGTGAAAATACTTAAGCTGAAATATTTACACATTGTTGTATGAAATAAAGTCAAATTGAAACTTTCCTCTATTTTAAAGAATTAGTCCTAAGCCTACCAGATACCTCAATACCTATAAAGAAAAACCTTTCTCAATTAAAAATAGTATGGCCTATAGAGACCTCTGTTAACATTCCAATGATTTAAAATGTATTAAAAATACCTTTAATAATGCCAATAAAAATAAGAATATATTGAAAACGACATACTTAAGAAAAAATAGTAAAATGACATTAAATATGTCTAGGAAAACAATTAGAGAATGTACATTTGTACCACAAATGATCATTTTGCTTATCTTATTTTTAATGTTTAATTAACTCATATAAAGATGTTTTTGTGTGCACAGACATGGCATTTTAATTTTTTAGAAATTATTTTTAGTAGTTTTTGTGTAGATACTTATTTTGAAAAAATCATCAATGTAATATTATCAATCTGGTAAATCAGTACATATTTTTAATTACATAATTTAAATTACTTTTAGCTTTTTATTTCATGCCCACAATTTTTCACTTTCAATGACAAATGTCACCTGATTTTAATAAACATTTTATTATATTAAAGACATATACACATCTGCTGTCCCTCTTAGACTACTATGCTCCTTTGAAGCACAAGGTTTATCCTATTAATATTTGTTTCACCAGAACTTGGCATTGTACCTGGTATTTAGTACTTAGTAAATGTTAAATGAATCTGATTGAGTAGGAAATTTTTTAATAATGTAAAATTAAAAGCACACTGATATTATATACTGTCAGTCAAGACTAATATAAAACAATATTTATATGTTTTTACTCTTTTTTTGCTCATTAATTCTGGTGATCTCCAAATATTAGAATTCAGTTCTGAATTAGACTTCTATATAATCGTTTATAATCCTGGATATAAAATCAGTTTCCTGTTTAGGTACCTTTGACAGTCTTCAACCTAACATGCCTTTTGATTTCAAAGAAATTAGACCAGTGATTTTATTTTCACTTTTGTCCATGTATTAGAGAACAAGAATCAATGATGGTATGGAGGAGTTGGCTCTTATTACAGTTCATCCCCAATATAAAACATACTTGGCTTATAGTGGGTGCACAACAATTACCTGGTGAAATAAATGAGTAAATATGTATTTTAAAAAGGTATTTTTATATAAAGTACTTGGAATATATTATAACACTAGCTTTGTGGTTTCTTTTGCATTGGCAGCTTTGTTTCCGTCCAGGGTTGATAGGAGGAAAATCTCTTGTCATGCTGCTATCTACTTTAACCTGACTTGCCATATCATTAGATGTATCCTTAGAAACATAATGAAATTCTAAAGATAGCCACATTACTGAGTAGCTAGCAGAGTGTAGGCCTAATAATGATGTTGAACATTCTTTGTAAAATTGATGGATCTTGTACAAAGCAGGGACTCAGTAAAGGGCAAAATTCTCCAGGGTGAAATCCACCTCTAGGTTACTATCTGCATTTCACATATTTTCTGATTGATTTGATTCTAGATGGGATTTCCTTCCAGGTTAAATATTCCCATTACCCAGCTTGATTTCCTTATAAATAGTGAAGTGGAGAATATCGTGTCATTTCTTAGTCAATACAAAAATATAAGGCAATAAAACTGGAAGAGTGTAAGGCCTTGTGAATACCAAATCTGGACTGTGACCTTGCTGAAGTTTCTTGACATATTGAAAAAAATATATACAACAACTTCTTAGACAAACTACACAGTGAATAGTAAAATCTAGTGGTCTTTAAAGATTTATCTCAGAGTTTATATTTTCATAGAATTATACAATATAATTGTTAGAATAGAACTTTAAGATTATTTTCTAATACTAAATCAGGCAGGTAAAAAATTATTACTATGTCAATTTTACCAATGAGGCAGTTAAAATTCAGGGAACTAATACAACCTGGTCAAAGTCCCTTTCTTACAACAGTACAGATTACAGTACAAGTCTTCTGCTTTTGATTTTATCCAACTGTATAGAATCTAAGCTTTTTCTCTTTTGAAAGTTCTTGAGATAAACAAGTTTATACCAAAGAGTCTACTTTCTGGATGGAAAGGACACACAAGAACTTATGAGTGATTTAAGTGTATTTATTCTTTGTTGCACAGAGCAATGCCATAAGCAAACTGGACTGTTAATTTGCCCAAGGTCACCAAGATGGTAATTCAGACATTATCTCTGAATTATCATCCATAATATAGTTGAAACTTATACATGTGCTAGTTAGGACTGTGAAATATGTATTAGGTGAAGTGCGCATTTCCAATTAAATTATACTCTCAATTAGATGAAACAAATATAAAATGAGAAGTCAGAAGTATATTTACAGTACTGATGAGTTGTAAAAATGGTGAGAACTCAGTCATTTTCTGTAGTATTTAGTGCTATCAGTATTCTGAAAACAGCCTCAGGTTATCCAGCTAGATTAATTAAAGCAAATTAAAATGTAATATAAATGTTGTTACTGCAGTCTTGGAATAAATGTTTCCCAGTGTCAAACAAATGCTAAATTATAAACAAACCTTAAGCATACATTGAAATGACTAGTTGTAATTTTGTTCATTCATTCATCCATTCATTCATTTCACACACTTTTTTAATAAATAAATTTATTAAGCACGGGCTTCTTATTGCTGAGCAGTCTTCTCTTGTTGCAGAGCACGTGCTCTAGGCTCACGGGCTTCGGTAGTTGTGGCACATGGGCTGAGTAGTTGTGGCTCTCGGGCTCTAGAGCACAGGCTCAGTAGTTGGGGCGCATGGGCTTAGTTGCTCCGTGGCATGTGGGATCTTCCTGGACCAGGTCTCAAACCGGTGTCTCCTGCACTGGCAGGCTGGTTCTTAACCACTGCGCCACCAGGGCAGTCCCCCACACATATGACTTGAACTTTTTTTTTTTCGTTGAAGTATAGTTGATTTACAGTGTTGTGCCAGTCTCTGCTGTACAGCAAAGTGACTCCATTACACACATATAGACATTCTTTTTTTATATATTCTTTTCCATTATAGTCTATCACAGGATATTGAATGTAGTCCCCTATGCTGTACAGTAGGACTTTGTTGTTTTTCCTTGATGAACTATTTTTAATGATTGTGAAAGATTCTCTTCAATGTCTTACATATAAGGGCAATTTATTCCTAGGGTATAGCAACACTTGATTTGATAAGATCCCATGTTGCTTAACAATAAATGCAGTAACTCTTTCAGTGGATTTAGACTATTGGTGAAGATTAAAAGCATTGTAAAAACAATTCCTAAGAAATGCTAATGTAAACTTTCTTAACTTGAGCATAAACTCTTTTTAAATTTACATACACTTATATATAATTTGCATGTTAATAACATTTCTTGAAAAAATATTTTTACTGTATATGATAAGTAGTTATAAAATGGTATTACTTTTACATATCTATTTTTTTCACACCCTGAATCATGAGAATTTTTAAGAAAAAACTATTATGGATACAAGTGGTTTTTGGTGGAATAAAAACAGTTCAATTTTAAAGGAAAAGTTTGTCATTACAAGTTTATTTCTGACCTATTATAATAACCAGATATAAAAATTCATTTTGTTAGAAGTAAATGCTACCATACAGATTAAAATCACTTGCAAAAAAATTAAGTAAAAATTACAAGATTTTATGTGTTTGCTAATGTTCAGTTTATTTCTTATGTCAGTGATTTTACATTGTATGGTGAATTTATTTCTAACAAAAGTATTTGTATCTGGGTATTATATTAAATTAGAAATAAATTTGCAATGAGAAATTTTTACTTTCAAATGGAAAAGTATTTATTTGATTTTATTGATATCAGTAGCATAGGAAAAAATTTTATACACAGGTGAAATTTAATATTTTTTACATTTTTATTTACAAAAATTTGAAAATTAAAAGATTTTATAATTTTGCAAGTGTTTTGGACATGGTAAGCTGAAGGGCCTATTAGATATACAAGAAGTTAAATAGGCAGTTGAATATAATGGTCTGAAGCTCAGGAAAGACATTAAAACTGATTATATAGATTTGGGAAGCATTAAACTAAAAACAGCATTTAAAACCATGGGATAAGGTGAAGTTATCCAAGGAGAAATTGTAGAAAGATGGGAGCAGAACCATTAAGGACTAATCCCTGAGGTACTACAGCTCTCAGTCATTGGGTTAACAAGGCAGGGATAGCAAAAGATACCAAAAAGAGCAGCAAATAAGCCAGAAAAGAGAACTAGCAGTCTGATGACTGAGAAGCCAAGAAAAAATGTGCCGTGACAAATGTTGCTAAGATGTTTCTGAAAAAAGAAGGCACTAAGTTATCACTGAATTTGGCAGCCTAGATTTAACAAGGACAGTTTAGTGAATATGTCTGATGAATGGCAGATGAAACTGGAGACAGTTGTATAGATATCTCCCTCAGGACAGAGGTTTAATAGGTTTCCTACTAAATAAAGGAGGGAAATGAGAAAAATAGTTAGAAGAGAATGGGAATGTAATGAGGATTTTGGTTGTTTATTTAAGATGGAAGTTGCAAGCCACATTTGTATGTTTTTGAGAATGACCCAGTACAAAAGGAAAACCTAGTGATTCAGAAGAGATGAAAAATCTTCAGGAATGAAGTCCTTGAGAAATAGAAAGGTTTTAATACCAGCAGGACAAGAACTGGGGTTAGCCTTACATAGACCAAGGGCACCTTCTTCGCTGCTACAGGAGAGTACGTAGAGAATATGGATGCAGACGCCAGAGATTTGGCGAGGGTGTGCCTATCTTATTGCTTCTACTCTCTTAATGAACTGTAAGGAAAGAAATCAGAAAAAAAGAGAGGACAGGAAGAACAAGAATGAGAAAAAACAATTGGAGGGGAAATGTTCTTGTTACTGTAATTACTTAATACCATTTGACATATGTATGGCTAAATTTGGCATATATCAGGTTAAATTTTATTTTTATTCTAGTAATACCCACAAAATAACCTTGAGTCTTTCTTTTTTGCTTCCCTTTATGGTGAAATATCAGGAGCAAGAAAATATTTGTGTGTGATGAAGGGTTATAAACTGTTCTTGCCTTTCTGTTTCAATGTAAGTCTAACTTTTTTGCCCAATTCTTTTGTTAATAAACAACTGTCAGAGTTCCATTAGTAGGGCATGGATTTTTATTGTTTTATCTGGTAATGGGATAGGTTTGTGCTGAGACAGTATACCCTAATGGCTAAGAGCCCTGCTGTTTCTTGATTCAAATTCCAACTCTGCTAAGAGCAGACATTTAATATCATGGAGACTTATTTTACCCATTTAAAATAGGGATAATAATACTTCATAACGATTTGTGTTTTAGCCTAAGAGTATAAACTTAGCTTCTAGTTAAGTGTTTGCACAGTGTATGCTCTCAATAGAGACAATAATAGTAATCATCATTATTTTATTGGTATCTATTCTGATTGCCCTTCACGTTGAACAACTACATCTCTTTCTTAGATACACAGATTTATTTCAGTTTGACAAAATAAACACCAATGGAATCCTGTGAATAAGACTGTATTGATAACATCTGTGAATTTTTTTTAAGTAAGAAATTAATACATTTGAAGCTAAGTGTTATAAACATGTAGGTTTTTGGACTGTTCCAGTCAGAATGATAGGCAGGTAGGTAGCTGCTCTTCTGATTTTAAAATGACAATAAAGATTAATAACATATTTTAGAAATTTCAATTGAAGTCATTATTTCACTTGAGCTTTATACGATAGTCCACACTTTCAGCACTTTTTTTTGCAAACACTCTATCACTTTTATTTAAGAAATGTCCCTCGTTAATGGTCTCATGTCTGCATAGGACACTTCATCCACTTTAAGTAACTATGTGATGTTGGTCAGGCTTCTTATCTTTTTTTAGCCTCAATCTTCTCATTGGGAAAATATGGATACTAATAGTACCCAGACTTCTTGTGAATCAAATGAGATATAGATCATAGTAAAAGTGTTTGAAAGACAGTAAGTGTCTAATAAATATTACATAATGACAATATTAACTAGTCACATACTCTTCTATTTATATACCTTTTCCCTGTGACTATTATCATTTTTACTGAATAATCAGCTGTGAAACAGACTAACCAGTTGATAATTCCTATTCTAGACTAACCAAAATGTAAATGGCCATTTCTTTTTTTTGGGGGGGGGACAAGGAAGGGAAGTCATCTTTTATAATCAATTTAATGGTTTTGAAAGCTAAATCCAAGATATATTTGGATAGGATAGCATATAAGCCTATTATATACACTTTCTAGAATGTTCCTTTCATGATATCATTGCAGGTGAGATAACAAGTTTGTTAAGATCCTTTATCTTTGTTGGAATTTATGCTTACTTTACATATCTATGTTAAGAAAAACCAGGAATAAATGACAAACTTAAACCTAATAGAACAAATACAGATATTCATTTCATCAATTAAATTTGAAGTAATTTGGACTTAAAAAACTGAGATAATAGGGTTTCCCTGGTGGCGCAGTGGTTGAGACTCCTCCTGCCGATGCAGGGGACACGGGTTCGTGCCCCGGTCCGGGAAGATCCCACATGCCGCGGAGTGTCTGGGCCCATGAGCCATGGCTGCTGAGCCTGTGCGTCCGGAGCCTGTGCCAAAACGGGAGAGGCCACAACAGTGAGAGGCCCGTGTACCGCAAAAAACAAAAACAAAAACAAAAAACTGAGATAATAAATAGAAATTACCTATCTTAATACACTGGTGGCAGGTATAAAAAAGTATATATTTTCTAATATATACTTTTTAAATTTTTATATCTTTAAAATAGTTGATAAATTAAAATACTTAATTGCAAAAAAGTCCTCATTCTATAGAAACACCCCATATATTATTCCACAGTAGAAGAGAATAGAGAGGAACAAACATCTACTTAAAATATATATATATAACAACAGTAATAAAATGCAAATAAGAATTATATATCTTGAGAATTGTATGTTCCACAAAATTAAACAACAAATGTCAAATAAAACTTCTTAATCTATTTTTACATATGTGACTAATACTTATTAAGTTCTAATATTATATAATTGTTTTTAAATCATGCTAATTTTGTGAGATTATTTCAGTCCTAATTTCCACAGTGATACAGAATGATTTTTTAAATGTTTAGTTATTTTCTTTAATGGCTATAGTTTCTATTTAATACAGAAAAGAAGAACGACCGATGCCAAAATTAATGTAATTTTGTCTACCCACAAACACAGTGTATAACCAGTATAGAGATTAAACTTTGAATAAGTAAAGAAAATAAGACAATAGCATTCACAGCAAGTAATTCTTTCTGTGTGTATTTAACTAATTGCTTTCAGAACTCAAGTAATTGCAAGAAGAAAAAATGTATTTGGTCTTTCACTAAACCCCATCATTCTCTATTGTGTTTTAAAATCTTACTTGTAATTTATTTATTAGTTGAGAGAAAAAGGAAGAGTACAATTTTGCCACCTCTCTTCCTTCAAGTCAACCAGACCCAAAGGCAAATGAATATTTTTACATATTATATATTAGCTATCATATTGAAGCCTTTATATTTTAGCTACTAGGTTCCACTTTAAATCTTTAAGCACAGTGACCCTGACAATAAGGCCAAAACATCTTTTTTCCCTCAAACTCTGGTAAGACATGGTTATACCAGCTGATTTCATTTCAGTGTTTTTGTAACATTGTTATATGTACATTTTTACTTTGAGAATGTTCATATTAAGCTTCAAGCTTTTTGCAGAGTCCAGCACATAGGAAGCCTCTACAGCAATAACAAAAACAACAACAAAAGAATATTTTTCATAATCTGTATATCATTCTACTTTTCAGCTTGAAAGCACATTTTACCTTTATATCACTCCTTTCCAATTAAAACATCCTAAGTGTAAATCTTGTATGTAGGACATCCAGCTCCACTTTTGTATTGTAAAACCAATTCATAGATCAGTTTTAGTGTTGGTGGAAACCATTCCAGAGCAATTCGAGAAAAGCTTAATGACTGAGTTTATCACAAAAGCATTTACAAAAAAAAAAAAAAAAGTCTATCAATATTGAAAGATTATAATTGCCAGACCCTGTAATGCCTGATGGATGTTCTGATAAGGAACACTGATAGGTATTACAGAACAAATCCAATTGGAAATTGGAACCAAGTCCCTGCCCCACTTCCCTCAATATTCTCCAATATGAGTCTGATTGTTATTCTATTAACAACTAAAAGTAACTCTCTCAAAAATAACTCAAATGAAAGAAGATTGAATATTTTTAAGATGGACACATTTATGTGCACTATAGCTTTTCTATTTATGGATATAATCTCTGTATTTTTTATCATTTCTTAATGGGGTTTATTATGTTTAACTGAGAAAGAAAATGTATCTCTAGGACAGTTAACAGGTAGAAGAGGACAGTCTAGTGTAACATTTAAGGGTTTGGCTTCTGAAATCATAATGACTGGGGTTCAAACCTTGGTTCTGCGTTATTTAGTTTTTGTAACATTGAACAGGTTATTTAATCTTCCTAAACTTTAGTTTTCTCACCTCTAAAATAAAAACAATAATGGCACTTGACCCATTGGTTTTCTAGGAGAATTAAAGGAATTATACATGTAACGTCTTCATCCTTGGCCATTGCTCAGAAACACTAGTTTGTCAGTAAAATGAAGCAAAACTGTTAGGATTTCTGATGATGTGTATAATGATACATAGATTTAATTTAAGTGGTTGGTAAAATAACATTTGCAGTCTACATCTTGTAACCCTTTTTAAAAAGTAACCCTTTAAAAATTAACCCTTTTAAAAATAACCTTTTAGAGTCATGTACCACAACGTTCATTGCAGCTCTATTTACAATAGCCAGGACATGGAAGCAACCTAAGTGTCCATCGACAGACGAATGGATAAAGAAGATGTGGCACATATATGTAATGGAATATTACTCAGCCATAAAAAAATGAAATTGGGTTATTTGTAGTGAGGTGGATGGACCTAGAGTCTGTCATACAGTGAAGTGAGTCAGAAAGAAAAAAACATATACCATATGTTAACACATATATATGGAATCAAAAAAAAAAAAACAACGGTTCTGAAGAACCTAGGGGCAGGACAGGAATAAAGATGCAGACATAGGGCTTCCCTGGTGGCGCAGTGCTTGAGAGTCCGCCTGCTGATGCAGGGGACATGGGTTCGTGCCCTGGTCCGGGAAGATCCCACATGCT